>NW_016690494.1:412453-514176 GCF_001604755.1 Lepidothrix coronata | reverse complement strand
ATGTTTTGAAAAGCAAGTGCAGAAGCTCTTTCCATACCTGCAGGATTGTAGGCTGGTGAGTTCTGCTCTGAAGCTGTGCAGCTGCTGTGCTCTGGAAGGGCCATGGTAGTGGTTTGAGGCCCTTGGTGAAGCAGTGGAAGGAAGAACACAGGCTGCATTGTGGATGTGGACGTGACCGGGACCTCCCTTGAAAACCTGAGAAGTCTTGGAGTGACAACCACTTTACTGTGAGGTGCTGGAGAAGCCTCACAGCCTTGAACACCTTGACTTGTCCTGGAAGGGACTGGAGGCACATCTAAACCTCTGGCTGGTAAAGTAAAGAGGTTCTGGCCCAAGCTCACTGTGTAGGAGTAATGGAAGAAGAAAGGAAGAAAGGAGATAGAGAGTCAGTATTGGTCCTCCTGTACACCTCCCTTGGCAGCAATTGTACTTCTATCAGGGAATATAAAATCTCAGATACTCCCAAGCAGGGTTAGAAAGAAAAAATCCCATGTTCTGGGGATTTTCAACAAGAAATAACTTGTCTATTTAGCTCTCACCTACTCATTCAATCTCCTGGAATACCATCTAGCTTTGGCAGGAGACTTCCTGCCAGGTCTTCCTCCCCTCTACACAAACTCACAGGATACTCCCGCCAGCTGTCCCTGCACAGGACCGACCCATCGTGTCCCACGGACTCCCAGAGAGCTCCTTAAGCCTCCCCAGAGCTGGGCAGGGAGCAGGGACATCCCTGGGCAGGGCTGGGCCAGCTCGCCAGCGAGGAGCGAGGGTGTTCCCAGCGCAGCCCAGCCGAGACTGTCCTGCTGCAGCCCACGGGCAGAGCGGGACACACGGGAACAGTTCCCGGGCTGTGCCAGCAGATCTGCCTTCCCCAAAGACAACCCTGTCTAGTCCCAGGTGAGCTGAGCTGAGCTGAGCCGCCCCAGCAAGGGCAGGGAGCCCTCCTGACTCGGGGCAGTGCCCATTCCCATTTCCAACCCCTCGCCCCCCGCGTGTCCCACCCCTCTCACCGGCCCCGGGCGGCAGCAGCCGGCCCCTGTGGAGCTGCTGGAAGCGGCTGGGCTGCCGGCTGCGCACCTCCAGCCCGGCCGCCAGCCGCTCCCTGTTGGCCCTGGTCAGGCGCTTGATGTGCACCAGGAGCTCGGGGCGGTCGCGCCGAAAGTAGGGGCTGCAGAAGCGGAGCAGGGACCCGGCAGAGGCCGGCAGGGCCGCGGCACCGCCCCCCGCCAGCACCGGCGTCTTGTGGAAGCCGTACAGGTTGAGCTGGCGCACGAAGCTGCCGAAGTTGGTGGCTTTGAAGGCGCCCGGGGCCGCCGCCGCCGCATCGCCGCCCGCGCCGCCCGCGCTCAGCAGCTCCCGCTCGAAGAGCGCCCGGTCGACGAGCAGCCCCCGGGCGCGGGGGTCCCAGCGCACGGAGCGGACGCGTGGGCTGTTCACCAGCTGCCACAGCTTGGCGGGGAAGGTGCTGGGGCTGACGCCGGCGGGCAGCGGCAGCTCCTCCATCGCGCCGGTCGCCGACGGACGGACTGTCGCGACACGCGGCGCCGCGAGGACACAACGCCCGGAGCGCAACGGCCGCGGCTGCGGCGGCGCCGCGCGGCCCGAGGGGGGCGCTGGAGAGCCCGCGGGGCAGAGCCCGGAGCGCGCCCGGAGGGGCCGTGAGGGGAGCGGGGACGCGAATGGGGGGGAGCGGGATCCGGAGTGACGGGCAGAGCTCGGCGGCAGCTCATGAAACTGGAATCACGGCGAGTTTAGGAGTGAAGGGGAGTGTCATGATCTCTGCTTGTGCTGCATCCTGTCCCCGGCACCATCGGTGACATAAAGGACGTTGCTCTGTCTTGGGTGCCATCAGAGCAGGAAAGCACTGAGATTTCATGGCCTTAACTGCATCATCTTCTTGTCATTAGATTTACTAGCGAGATGGCACAAACTCAAACCCTTTATTTGACTGAAACTATCCTTTTTGCTTTGGTTTACGCACATCACCAAAGCATCAAAGCAAGTGCAGTGAGTTTCACAGGGGTCAAAATTGAATAAAATGATGGGACACTGTTCCTATTTGTAAACTGAAAGCAAAATCACCCTATCTTCTGCATAGCTGAAGGGAGGAGCAGGGCGCTACACTGTGTAGCTTCAATATTTTTTCTGGGGTTGCTAACAGAGTTACCCACTTAAAAAACAGACAGGACAAGGAAAAAGAGATTAGAAGACATTATTTTAGCCTCTTTTGCTTTAGACTGGCCCAGTTATTTCTTGCAGTCTCTGCCCATCTTTGGCAGATTTTGCACTTTTATCGTTTTTCAGAGTCAGCAGCAACTCAAGAAGGAGCAGAAATTTTGTCAGCATTGTCGTCAAAGCTGCACCGTAGAAGGATGTTGCTTTACCCAAGGACTTAATGGCCTGCAATTCTAGTGAACTCATGCTGCTGTCTTCCCAAGAAGCTTTGCATTTTTATTTCCTTAGTAATAATTTATTTTCTTCTTTTTTTCTCCCAGTCTTGAGGGAGTTACAATGCAAAATCCCTTTTGCAGCCAACTCCTTTCAATGTAGACTAGCAAAGCAGATCTTGCAGTGTGTAGATCTGTGCTTAGTGTCACTTGTTATTTTAATTTTAAATTGTCTCTTGAACTGGGAACACTTTTCCATTAATGGTAGGAAAAAATAGGCCTATTTTCCCCCCTCTCTTCTAATTTATGCCTTTTTTTTTATTTATTTCCATCATTTAACCTTGATGCCCCATGTGACATGTCTGGTTTTATGGTGTGAGCTCATCTGCACACACAGAGAGGAGCTGAGAGAGACAATGTGGAGAGACAGGGGACCCCAAATAACACCCAGTCCCGACTACAGGGACTGAAAGTTGTTGTAACCTTATGTGACATGTCTGATTTCTGCAGTGGATTTGAGCTTAAAAAAAGAGTCAGTGCATGCAGAACAAGTAATTGAAATATAACTGTAAGAACAGGAGTGGTCACATTCACAGCTCAGGAATAGCTTTGTTGTCCATCAGGAACGTGCCTGCTCCACATCTGTATTGCAAGTCTTTACCTTCCAGTGACAACAGGAGCCTCCTGTCTGCCACTGACTGGTTCTTTTCTCTGAAGTATCGTCTTCCTCTCCCTTCCCCCTCCCTTTCCCCTCCCCTTCCCTTCCATCCCTTAAGGAAATTGTAAGGTTTAAATAATTAGATTTACATGTAAAACAAGAGTTATGGTTTATGATTGGACTTGACCTTAAGAGCCTTTTCCAGCCTAAATGGTTCTATTACTCTATATTGCAATACCCTGGGGCAAGGAACATCAAGTTTTTCATTCAGTGTATTAGTAGTTCTTGCCTTTGTACTCTGTTCCAAAGACTGCACTCACAAGTCCAGCCTGATTAGTGAATACATCACAATTCTGCACATTATTTTAGCATGTGTTTAACAGCAAACATTTCTGTTGACAGTAAACATTCCACGATTCTATGATTTGAACACACGTTCCATTGATTTTTTCCCCTGTAGGCTGCAGCTTCTTTAGCTCTCTTCATAATTGTGTTGGGAGATGGGCATTTGATTTAACTGGCTTTCTTGAGTTTGTACCATGAAGAACATCCACAGCTGGAAGCACTGGGCCAGTATCTACTGTTTGGACATTCATATATAAGAAAAATGGGCACACCAGGAGAGCTTGTGTTGCATGTGAAATTGCACATGATTCAGAAATTAGGAGTCATTTACTAATTAGCAAAGAGCAAAGTAATACTTCACTAAGCACAGCTAGAACAGCATCAGAGAAGACAACCAAGGCACATTTATTTATCTGTTTTTTTAATTCTGTAATACTCTGTATAACTTATTATACAAGAGAGAGGGATGGTACCAGCAAGTAAGACTAGTAATACAGAAAAACATCCCTTTTAACTTTTTATTTCAGATGAACTAGTTGTCAGCCGTTTTCCCAGGGAACATCCTACAGACATTCTGCAGTGCATGATGTTGGATTATAGCTTGCTTCTAGGGAATAAAGAAATCTGTTCTGGCAATCCTAGATAGAGCTGAGTCAGATCTGTTTGCTTGGTAGGGCTTACAGATATTCCCCCCCTCCAATATTGTTGATATGCTTTCTCTTCCTTACATTGCTAAACAAATAACAAGACGTCGTTTAAATTAGGTCTTCTAGCAATTTCTGACAAAATATATATATACTGAGGATTTGAAAGCCCAGGGGACAGATTACATGTATTCTGCTAGTTTGGTGGGGCGAGAGCCTTCTGGTGTCTTAGTCTGTTTGTGTTAACCACTTCCAACATGTTGATTGCCAACAGCAGCAAGTCCATTTGTGTTAAGGAACAGATACTAAAAGGCTCAAAGGGGAACTGCCAATATTTTGTTACCATGACCAGAGATTCTGCCATCCTTTACGATCACTGAAGGCTGGCCTCTTCTCCCAGGGAGTTAGTGACAGGAGAAGAGGAAATGGTCTTAAGCTGCACCAGAGGATGTTCCGGTTGGACATCAGGAAGAATTTCTTCACTGAAAGCATGGTCAGGCATTGGAAGGGGCTGTCCAGGGAGGTGGGGGAGTCACCATCTCTGGAAGTGTTCAAGAAACAACTGGATGTGGCACTTTGTACTACTATGGTTTAGTTGACAAAATGGTGTTTGGTGAAAGGTTGAGCTCAGTGATCTTGAAGGTCTTTTCCACCCTTAATGATTCTCTGATTCTATTACATGATCGCTAAAAAAAGTCTGCCTGTGTTTGTACAAGAAGCATCTCATTCACGGAATCACTTGCAGTTACAGCATTATCACTTGCTTGGACAAGTTCCCTGTGCTTGTGGGGGTATGTGCACAAAAACTCCAAGAAAACATTCGCCTCTCACTTGCTTTAAGCAAGGTATTTGTTTCCATTCCTTATATGTTCCCACAAAGCCATGAAATTCAAACCATGTTTAAGCCCTTTTTGATTCCAGCAATCCATTTTATACTCTGAACTTGCTAAATCATTGCTTCAGTACACCTTCTCTGTCACATGCTATTGGCTTTACTGCTCCCAGTGCTGCTCTGTCAAGTGACAAATCTTTTTTCACAGACCAGGAAGTCAAAAATCAATTCCAGAGCCCCAAATAAGGAAATAATTTGTCATTACTTCAGTAAGCACTCTTAGTTGTATGTGGCATTAGTTCTCTTCACCAGATCAAAGCAGTGAGCAGTGGTGCCTTAGGATTCTCTTATGAAGTACAAAGGAGAAGTCACAAGGAATATTTCCTTTGTAATACACTGCAGCTGTATCTTTACATATTTATATTTGCTTGTATTCATGGGCAATGCTGGCAAAACCAATCTTTGGGAATTTGTTCATGTGTGTGGACATGCTGGTTCTGCTTTCAACTATCTGCTTGTCTTGGCCTGTCAGATTTGAAACTTGCAGACATAACGTCATGTCTTAATTTAAATGTGAAGTTGAAGTATTTTACTTTTTCTTTTTATTTTAGTTTACCTTTTCAGTAGAATTAAAATATTACTGAATAACCAATACGGTTTGAGGAGCACAAAAAAGATTTACAAAAGGAATCTGAGATCAGTTAAAGAAAACATATTAGAAAACTAGCTGACTCAATAAAAAAATTAAATCAGAAACAATTTTGAGTTTTGTCTTGAGTCGGTTCTATGTGGCAGGTTCAGAGAGCAGTTGAACTTCCTGCAGAGTTCAGTTGAACTCCATTGCTTCAGTGATTTCAGGGTGATTAATTTTGGAGAGGGTATGGACAAGAACATATGAGCTGGGAAAACAAAGTAGATAAAATATTTAAATACTGTGGACCTCTACCATCTGTAAAATTTTCCTGCAGTGCATCTACATATAAACACAAATGCTTATTTGCCCAAGTCTAATGCCTACTTTACTACTTTCCTGTAATAATTCTTACTTCCTGAAATACTTTTGCTTCCTGTTAGTGTGCAGCTGAGATGTTACTGTACAACTTTTATGTCTTAATCCTTTTAGATCTAGGCATTGGATCTCTGTCTTGATTATATATAGAACTACCATATGTATTTCTTTTATTTCATTTTCTATTGGACAATACATAAAAATGTATTAAATTTGTGTGTAACATTTTTTTAAAGATAAGGAACAGCAGCTTTTATGTTTGCATGTCTATCCATTTATTGACACAACTATCCATGTTTTTGAGAACAGATTTTGCAGTAAATTTTTCCTTTTGTGCTGCTTCAGATATGAAACCAAGCAAGCATTTACTGAAAAACCCCTATCTGGCACTAATTTTTACTGCCCACCTGGACCAGTTGAATTGATAGCTGAAGCAACTCCTGCAGGCTAAAAAGGGAGAAGATTGAAAGAGAGCAGGAGGCTTGTTTTCTTGTGGTGTTTGGTTTATCAAAAAAGGTAAGTTTTATATTTGATTTTTTTTTTAAAATCTCTATTTTGAAAGAAGGTGGGAGAAAAGGAAGTGGAAGAACAAAATCCACAGTCTCATTCTTCTAATGTGAAAATGACTGTAGAAGGGTTTGGCAAAGGCCTCTGTGGATGGAACCAGGCTGTGGATCTGACTCTCTTAAACTCCAGCTGAACATCTGTTCCTCCAGGTTGTTATTTTCTTGGTATTTGCCCTGGTCTCCCCTCTCCAAAGAATTCCATTGCTCCCAGATTGTACATTGTTTCACAACTTTTCCTAGGAATCCTAAATTTGGTCAAGAGTCTTTCAAATTCTTTCCACAGTGGATCCTAATGAACTCAGTGAAAGCTCAGCCCTTTGGCAGCTGCTTCAGGAGCCAAAGGCATTTTCTTCCGAAAACCAGGTGACTTGTCATTTCATTTTATTCTGGCTTATGACTCTTCAGCCTGAGCCCTGAGCCCTCAAGACCTGCTAAGCTTTTGATTGATCAAACCGCTGTAATCACTTTGTTGAGGATTTTATTTTGAGAGACTTAGGAAGTAAAGAGCTGTGGAGCTGAAAAAGGGCAGCTGGGCTAGAGACAAATAACACGGATGTGCTTCAGCAGATGACCTGTAGTGATTCCTGAGCATTTTATGGTAGAAATGTAAAAGAGAAAAGTACTAATGCCCTGAACAGGCTAAAAAGCATCAGGGAGAGCAGTGTGTCTGGGCTGAAACTCCACAGAAGCAGAGAGGTCATTGGAAGAAATTTCAAATACCATTTCCATCTGTGTCTTTCCAGATCACCATAGAAAGTCAGTTGAAGCAATTGTTGTATTTATTAGCTACAGGCTAAAACAGAGAGAGGAGCCCGGCTTCAAAGCTGTACTATCAAAATATGCTGACTGTTCTCTAAAATCAAAGTGTGGAGTGTGTGATGGAGAGGCTACAAAAATAAGGGTGAAAATACAGAGTGGTTTGTAATTGATTTCTTCTTGAAGAGCTGATTTTACAATTTTGCAAAGATGATAAGAGACCATCTGTCATTTGAACCTGAGGCAGTAAAGGTGAAGTGAAAGGGGAAGAACTGATCTTTGACAAGACATCTGAAATTTGGTAAAAAGGAGTCAGTTATCAGGAGCATTGTATTATGACAGTGTAGTTCTGACTGAGAAATCTGAAAATTAAAAGTAGAAAAAAATGAATAGGCAGAAGTCATAATCAACTCAATCAAGCATAATATAAAGAAACACATTCATAACAACAAAAAACTGATAGTAAGCACAAGGCCCTGCATTCGGGATGAGATTGTGTAGTATTTATGAGGACTGGGAATTAATGAAGGAAAGGGATTTAATCAGAAAGAGCTTTAACAGAAATCATTCTTTCAGAAAGCTGATCTTTATGACAAACTTGTCCACACTTTATCTTTGATTTCTGCAGGTAATTAGACATTGTAGCACATTGGGATGTGGTGGACACTGGCTGGGTAGAAGGCACTGAGAAAAAATTCAAAATGCATTAGCACGTGAAAGACTTTTTTAGAAGAAGGCTTTTTTTTGTTTTCTAATGAAGTTACAGCAGCTTTTTAGCATTTTACAGTAATGGAGTTATGTTCTGGTCCATCAACATTTAGCTCACATTTACTCACTTCACTGAATCTTGGGGGTTATAGTTACCATCTGGTCATAGATACTGCACTGAGAATTAGATTTGGGTTCTTTCTCTCAATTTCTGAATACCTGTAATAACAATAAGAATGTTCTCCAGCTGCTGTGAGTTTGGTGTTTTTCTTTTTCCATGCAGCCTTTCTATCACTGAATTCAACATAAAACATAAACAATTCAACAGGAAGCAGGAAGGCCTTCATTGTAGTGCAGATTTCAAATACTTGATCACTTTATGAAGTGAATGTGACATTGATTGATTTGGGTTAGGGGAGTAGATAAATACAACAGGGAGGACAGTTTTTAGAAACCAAAATACAATGCATGAAAAGTTATGAAAGAGGTCACTATTGATGAAGTTCATGGACTAAAAAAAATGTGACCCAGTGCTATTGACCCCTCTGACATGATGAGTGTAAAACTACAATGAGATTCCAGTAGAAAGACTGCATGAAATCTCATCTGGAATGTCCTTCAAGCAAAGGCAAAGAAAACAAGAAAAAGCCGCAAAACAGTAAGGTTAGTAATCCTTTTACTAGGGCCTGTAATGGCACTACATTTAGAATCAAAAGTTCTAAACCAAAAGTGGGTAGATTTAGATGGGATGCAGGGAAGAAAATTTTTACGATGAGGCTGGTGTAAAGGGGAAGGGTGGAAAAACCAGGGGAGAAACAGGTTCGAGGGATCCTGGTACGTGAATAAACCAAACACCGTTGCTAGTTGGCAAAACAATAGCTATTTATTAGAAAAAGGTGGCAAACAGGGAAAAAAAGGTGAATAAAAACAGGCGCCTGAGGGAAAAGAATTAGGGCCAAGGAGGAAAAAGTGCATAAAAACCTTAGAAAGAAGGCTCCCCCCCATACTCACCCAGGTGTCACCTGTAAGCAAGTCTTACCCATCCTAACCAATAATGAGGTCTCTCTGTAGCAGCTGCGTGTCCCGGAGGGGTGGCAGGCTCCAACTTCAAGCAGGCGTCCCCGCTGAAAGCAACTTGATCCATCATGAAGAGCCGACAACGCCTCAGGGAACGTGTCTGCCTTTATAAAATTTATTGAGAGCACCTGCCCCGGGGGGGTGTGGCCAGCACCGCCCCGTCAGGGGCTCTCAATCCCACCCTCTTGGTTATGTAAGTGCCCCCCTCCTGCGCATGTGTGAGCACCTTGGAAATCCCCTGACGCAGGCGCAGTGAATTGGGGGGGGTGTCTTTCCAATTGAGGCTGGGGGAGGCCTTCATCACCTTCCTCATCACTTTGTCCTCCAACTGCCCTTGACGAGCAATCGACCAATCACAACAGACCAATTAAAACAGTTTATACAGAAGTTCTCCCTCCAAGGCCAAGTTCACTGCTTTATCAGCAGACTTGGCAGGAGAAAACATAAACTTTCGCAGGTGGGTAGGGACAAACACAGACCAAAAAATAACATCCCAACTTCGCCCCGATACAGCTGGTGAGGCCCTGGCACAGGCTGCCTGGAGAAGCTGTGGCTGCTCCATCCCTGGGAGTGTCCAAGGCCAGGTTGGACAAGGCTTTGAGCAGTCTGGGATAGTGGAAGATATCCCTGCCCGTGACAGGGGGTTAGAACTGATCTTTGAGGTCCCTTCCAACTCAAACCATTCTGTGATTCTGTGTTTCTAAACAGACGGTGTGATCTGGAGAGTCGTATCCTGAAAAAGAAAGTCAATAAAATTGCCAGAGAAGGATAAAAGTGTTTGCTGTGGCTCTTCTTTGTTTGGAAGGCAACACACTGACCAAAGTTCAGTAGTTTGTATTTGCTACTCTGAATTTCTTCTCTAGATGGACCAAATGCCATCATACTCAATCTGTTGCTCTCAGGACAAGTTATTTGGAATTGGTATTCTCATACTCATATTTCTCTTATATTCAAAATGGCTTACATTTTAAATTGAGTTGTTTACAAATGAGCGCTGTGATGCACTTAAAAAAAATTACTTTGTGCTCAAAATCCAATATTACATGCTAATTGTGCCAATGTGCTGCTAATTAACCTTTGTTCTGCTACTCTCTAAGAGATGATGGGTCTGTCCGTGGATTGATGGAATGACTGAAACTTGCAGCAGTCCTGCAGAGAGTTTTTAAATGATTGTCATGGTTTGAGAAGCCCAAAAAATCCAATTCCCTAGTCCAAGCCCCCTTCCACATCTCAACCCAGTGTGAGATGGTTTTTCCAGACACTACACGAGACTCAAAATGGGAGAAAGGGAATATATTACAATGACTGTACAAATAAATACTACAATTCATTATATACAATCTTAGCTATCTCTACCATGACATAAAAAGTATTTACAATGGATCAAATCTCTTCTCCCCTCCAAATAAAAGTCCAGGAGGGAAGAAGGAAAGATCCTTTCCACTTTCAGAGCAGCAGTCTCTTCAGAGCAGCAGTCCATCTCTCTCTCTTCCATGCAGCAGCTGTAGCTGGATCTCTGCCAGTACACACGAGGGGGTATCCCAGCCCTCTCAGCCACTTGTCTTCAAGCGAGGGTCTTATCTTCCATGGGCTGCGTTCACCCAGACATGGTCGCCTCACCACGGTCATATCAACCAAGCTCAGGGGTCTTTGTGACGGTCTGTATCTTCATGGGAATCAAATTCCCTTTGGAGAGCTCCGTGCTCTGTCTCAAGCAGCGGGGGGGGGGGCAAGGTCACCCCCTCCGCATTCCTTCTTGGAGCTTTTCAGCTCCTTTCTGCAGTGCTGTAGCACTCCAAGACTCTTTTAAGTAAGAGTTCATCATCCTCCTCCTTCCTAGGAGAGGTCTCCAAGGAGTTTGGGGGGTTTTGGTTTCAGTCGTTACCCCAACTTTCTCTCTGTGTAGAGCCTAGTTCTCTCTCTGCTGCTGGCTGTCTCTCGGCTCTCTCAGACAACTCTGTGTCTTCCTGCTCGTCTCCATGCTCGTTGCTGCTTCTCTTCAGTTCTTATCTCTTGGCTCTCTGCCACTTTCTCTGGCCAGTGTTGTTTTTACCGCCACTTCTGCTGCTCACGGTGGAGAAAAAAACTTCCAGCTTCTCAGTCACAGACCTCAGTCCAGTTTAACACTGTTCCAAGTCTCTGCAGCCCCCAGCCGGGGCTGGGGGGGGGCCAGCCCCCAGTGGGGCTGCTGCTGCTTCTCCTCATGGCTCTACAACATGGCTACTTCTCTAACAACAACTACAACTACTTTTCTTCTCTTCCAGTCTGCTTGTGATATGTTTATATTTTGCAGAAGCGCTCATTGGGTAAAACCTCAAGGGTCACCACCCCCTGGGGTTTTACCATTTTATAACTTCGGAGGAAAACTGTTTCCCCCCACCACAGTAATGTACATTGCATCCTTTTCCTTCTTTTTCCTGAGGAATGACAAAGGCTGGTAACAGGAAGAGGGACAGCAACTGGAAAATGGAAGTGAACGAGATACTCCTATGGGTATGAGTTTAGAAAAAACAACTTTCAGAAGAAATAATTCATTATTGTTTTCTTAATGACTGCACTGCAGAGTCTGAAGTCTAATAGACAAGTCTCTAAAGCTGCAAGTGTCTTAAACATCCAGTGGGGTGGTAGAAGTCCAGAAAAAACATTTCATCTTGGATGTTTCCTTTTCTTTCATTTTCTACAAATACAGCAAATAAGAAGATTATGAAAATAAGGCATCTGAACTCATACTGTAACCAAATTATAGTTTTATTCTGAGCTTACTTTGAAAATCTTTTTATTAACATCATGAACTCATGGCAGAGTTTTTAGGGTGGGAGGGGCTGCAGGGGTGGCTTCTATGAGAAGTCATCAGGAGCTTCCCCTGTATTGGGCAGAGCCAAAGCCACCAGCTCCAGGACAGATCTGTCACTGGGCAAGGCTCAGCCCAGCAGTAATGGTGGTAATGCCTCTGGGATAATGGATTTAAGGAAGGAAGAAAATCACTGTGCAGCAGCTGGGAGGGAGGAGTGAGAATATGTGAGAGGAACAAGCACCACGGTCAAAGAAGAGCAAAGTCTCTGCTCCAGGTGCTGGAGCAGATCCCCCTGCAGCCTGTGATGAGGACCACAGCTGTCCTCTGCAGCCTGTGGAGGTCTGTGATAGAACGGGGCGGGAGGGGGAAGTGCCCTTAGGGAATCTGCAGCCCTTGGACAGCCTGTGCTTTAGCGGGATCCTGGCAGTAGATGAGGTCCATGGAAAGGAGCCCATGTGGGAGCAGACTTTCTGGCAGGACCTGTGACCCCATGGAAAGGACCAGCGCTGGAGCAGCTGGTGGAGAACGGCAGCCTGTGGGAAGGACTCACATTGGAGAGTTCATGAAGGACTGTATTCCATGTTTGGGACCCCACAATGGAGGAGGGAAGAGTGTGAGGAAGAAGGACCAGCAGAGACAGACATGTGGTCAGTGATGAACTGACCACAGCTCCCATTCACCATCCCCCTGTGCTGCTTGCAGAGAGGAGGAGGGAAAGCTGGGAGCAAAGTTGAGCCTGTGAAGAAAGAAGGGAAGAGAAGGTTAACTCAAAAGCAGCTCCCTCATCCCCAGAGAAAGCACTATGTTAGTCTAATGCAAGAAATTGTAATGTGTTTTCTATATTGTCTATAGCAATGTGTTCTTCTGATCATAGTTTCTGCTCATTCTGAAAATTGTTTCTGGAGCATAGAGGTGACAGACAGTCATGTGCCCATGACTTCATGAAGTGACATAGTAAAGAGTGGCAAAAGGATACGAAGTACTGTCTCTTGAATAAGTGAGTATTTGGTCTTATGAGAAAAAATTATCTGCATTAAAATTAAAATAAGGTAAATAAAACCACCATGAAGTACTGTGGGATAAAAAGCACAGCATTCCTGAGCTGCAGGAGAGATATGCAGAGACACCTTAGAGCCACCAAAAGTTGATATTAAAGGCCTTTTAAGTTAGGATTCTTCATGGGCACAGGGATCTGCCGACTATTTTCCCAGTTGTTCTGCATCCCTGTTGAGTTCAGTGTTCACAAGACAGAATAAAGTGACATCTGGTTTCTGATGAAGTAGGCCACTGTGTAACTTCCAGGATGAGCAAATTACTACAGGCTTAGTGCCTTCAGCCCCAGCATCGGAGCCTGAATTCTGACCCTGGGCACTCTCCCTTCAGAGCTTATCCCTTCTCTACCTGTGGGTAATTCTGTGGGTGGAGAGACAGAAATTTCTGCTTTACATTCTCTGATCCAGACTATTTTCATGTGAAGAGAGTCAAAATATGACTAGATTTCTCCAAACTTTAGAGCGGTATCTCAGGAATGCTGAGAAAAACAAGTGCAGAGGAAGGAGAGGGTGGCACTTGGTTATTTCTGAGCAAAAGGAAGATTTAGAGGTGCTTAAACAGAGATTCTGTTATATCTTTTTCTAGTCTCATTTCATTGTAATAGCGAGGTCCAATTATTGGTCTGGCATAAACAGAAGGTCAGCTCAGAAGAAAAAAACCTACAATGCTTGCTCCTGATTTCAGAGTAGGAAGGCCAAGTGATGCCATTTTTAATTTTTAGACCAAAATCAGTTCGAGGCTTGGTTCCAGCAGAGCTCAGCATTGCACTCACACATATCTCCAGATATTACAGCAAGAACTGCTCCAGGAAACACATCTGGAGAGCCTAGCACCAAATGACACCCTAATTCTTCTGTCAGGTAAATTGTTCTAGTTTGTATGATTACAGTGGTGCTAAAACAGGCAGCGCTGGGATTAAATCCTATTTTGTAAGGAACAAGATGTCAGTAAAGCTGGACTCCTTGTTGTTGCTGCTTATTAGCAGAACTAAAAGCACTTTCTTTTGGCTTACAAGCTACCACTGACTAAAATTGTAAATCTGAATTATTCTCAGTGTTTAATAATGAGACAGCTATTGCTTAGCAACCAGAACTTTTCCTTTAGACAGTGAGAAAATAGTTAGTCAAATACATAACTCACATCCAGGTCAATTCAGCAAAGAAAGGGAAAAGTTGCTACTGGAGCAGGAAAATGGAGATACCTTTGATGGGGGAGAAATGTGGTTAGTTAAAGGGGTGTGTGCACACCAGTAAAGGCTGAAAAGCAGAGTAAAGAGGCAAACCCACCTTACAAGGAGTTTGTGAGGACACTGGCAGCAATGTGCATGGATTGTGGTGGACTTCAGTAAATTACATGTAAGTGAAACAGCACTGGAGACAGGAAGATCTGAAGCAAAAAGCCATCACTGGAGCACATGCTGGGGGCCATCTCGCTGAGACAGCCAAACACAGACTGAGGCCAGCAGGCAGCAAAGGGGTGTGTGCTGAATGAGGACAAGTGTGCCAGAAAGCAGATTATCCACAACAGCCAGTCCAGCAGCAACAAACACGCGCTGCTGATGGAAGATAATGTAGGCAGAGTGTGATACTGGTGGGCCTAAGAGAAAAAATCAAGAGAAGAAAGGAAAAAATGGTGGTAAACAGAGAGGGAACTGCAGTCAAACAGAATGCTTTTCTTTGGGAGTGAGTGTTGGCAGACAGTCCTTGGAAAATGAGCTGAACCAAGGCCAGTGGGGAGAAAATGTAAGTTGGTATAAGTAGTGCCTGGATGTTAATGTGCAGCTAATTGACACTTTCCAATTAGGCATATTCATACTTTGTGAAATAGAGATGGATCACACACATGTTCTTTGACCTGGACAGGTCCCTCTTAGTTAGATCTGATGTTGGTGTGAATTCCCTCCATGTGTTTTGCTGTGTGTAAAATGCTGAGCAAGATGACTTTCCCTGCATAAATCAAGAAAAAAACAGTTGAAATAGAACTCTGTTACAGATTTCCAAGGAGAACACTTTGTCTTTGCATCAGGGAGTGTATTAGCCCCCACATAAATGGTAGGTGAATCAAACAGTCAGTACCTGTGTCTTTGTCTTTTGGCCTGACCTAACTTTAGCCTTTGAATCCAGCTGATGAGCTCTTAGTGACTCTTTTTATCCTCCCTTTGTGATCGAAACAGAAGGAAACAGAATGGCTTCTCGAAAGAGGTTCCTTGCAATTGGTGGTGTCATGTAACCCTCATGTTCACTTGAGAAGGGAACTTCTATTTCTTTTGCCTTTCTTACTGCTGCTGTTGCCTACCGAAAGGAGATTTCAGAAGCAGAGTTGTCAACTGAGACCCATTGATTTCTTTCTGTGTCATGACATGGATCAATCAGCTCCTAGGTAGGACAGAGGAAACATTCCCTTTGCACTATAGTCACCATCAGAGACAAGCATAAGAATGTATTGCATTACGGAATATAAAAGCCTCACCAGATCTCAGGTCTTTAATTTCTGGCTGTACCTTTCTATCCTATTAAAGACATGTCTTTTTTGTTGCTTTCTCCCTATTTTTTTCTCTCAATATTTGACACAAAGTTTTCCTTATTCCTTCCTACCATATGCTTTGCTTACTCCATTTTCTGTCTCCTTCACTACACTTGCCTCATCTTTCCAGAATTCCATGGACTTTGCACTTCTTGTGTTGCCAGTTGGGAAGAGTTCAGACACGTTTTGGCTTCCCTTCTGTGGGGCTGGTTTGAGCTCTGCATCACACCCAGGCTGAGCTCTGGCAACTCTGCAGCAGAAGCAGAGCGTCTGTGCAGCTCAGCACTCAATCCAAGACCCGTGGCCTGCTGTTGCTGAGGTCTGAGCTAAACAACTCACTACAGATTTGGAGGCAGTGGTGAATGTACTCACCAGACATGTCTGGCTAAGCTACGTATGCTATTGGAGTGATCTTTCACCCTTCCAGATCGCGGCTTTATCCTTTATGCTGCATTTTATCTTGTGGGAAAAATGACTTTTTCACTTTAAAAGTTTTTCTTTTTTTTTCCTGTAATGATGGAACATTCTCCCAGGAAGGCCATTGGGCAGTTCCTCAGGGTCGGCTGGCTCAGGAATGTCTTTAATGAACCATGTGTCTCCATGTGAAGGTACCTCTTCAAGGAGCATCAAGCAAACTGTTTGTTTTTCCTCTGTGAATCTGCACTGAGAGAGTGTTGTGACCAGCCATGGAGCTCTGATTATCCAGGCAAAGTGGTATTTGGATACAGAGAAGCTGTGCTGCAAAGAAGAGCAAATCAGGAAGGTTCACTCGGGAGAGTGGACTGAGGGATTTTGGAAGAGCACTGCTTTTGTCAGTGATGCCCGTAATGCAGAACTGCTAAAAGGTTTGCAGAGATACTTTTAGCTGAGATCATTTATAACCACCTTCAGACCTTTATACTCTTAAGGGTCATGCTAAGGCTTGTGCTGCTGCCTTATTCATATTACTGAAGGTACAGAGAAATAAGTTTTCTGCAGAATGAGTTTAGGAATTTAGGAGCAGACACCAAGTCTCTTTGTACTGCAAACCCTGTAACAAAGACTACATTTTCTTCCATTGCTTTCCTTGCTTGAGGAAGAAAGCATCTTTAGCAGATTTCTTCCTGCATTTGTGAAATTTAAAACAGCTACTGTGGAAATTGGACATCCTTCTTTCTTTCTTATTTTCTCTGACTGATATAGCGTTTTTTTATGGTGAAGTTCAAGGGGATTAATAGTCATGGCTATAGCAGTGGTGTGGAGGCCTTCAGAAATAGCCATGAATAGAGAGACATCTCTCTTCCAGGGGAAACAGAAATAAAATGAGACACTTTGTGTATTGTCCTGGTGGAAAAGCAGATTTCTGTCATTTCTGCTCTGAAATGGTGACACCACATTGTGTTGGTGTTGCACGAGCTTTGTGTGCAGTGGCTCTGACAACCTGCTGGGCAGCTCTGCCTCAGCAGCAGTATTTCATTAACCTTCCTGGTGTTATTCTGTCTGATTCCTTATTACAGAGATCACTGTGCAGATTGTTAACATTCTGCCTTTACAAGTAGAAAACATTATGCAAACTCCCTGGACTTGGTAATGGGAACAGCATGCTAATGTTGTAGTAAAGGCATTTGTGAAGCTTTTAATGAAAACCTTCTCTGAATGTGCTGGCTTCCCAGTCAATACTGAATTACAGATCTTTGCTAGTATTAAGACAAATCTGTTTTTAATATGGCATCTTCACTCAACACTAAAGGATGACATTCAGTTGTTTCTAGTTAAAATGTGTGGTCAACTTCTCATATAATTTATTCAATAAATTTTACAATATTTTCATTTACATTAACTGAATAATTGCCGCTTTTTTTTTTCAGCCAGCTTAATTTGCACAGAATAAGCAACTGCTAGGGAAAGGGAGATTTGACAGCCTACCTTTGAAAGCAGAAGATTAGTACTTTAAATCATACTAATTTAAGAAAGAGGTTAAATTTCTTTTGTAAGAGGACTGCAGCTACAGCCTATGTACTTAATTTGGCTTAACTGTGCTTCAGAGAAGAGCACCTGATCCCTGGCTCCCTCATGTCCTAGGAAAAACGGTGGCATGTGTAAGTTATTTCGTTAGAACAGATGACATTAATTTCCGTATCTGTCAGCAAGATTAAAAGTAAAATATTTTCTTGCAAGATGTTGAAGGATTTTTTATGCTGGGAAACTGACCTCAGTAATTTCTGTAGAATAAAGTATCTGTGAAACAATACTCCACAGCTGCTGGCAGTGAGAACGTGATCCAAGAGTGACTAGGAGACCAGAATCCAGGAAACCGATGACGAGTGACCAGAAGTTCTGGAGAAACTATATGTGTGCCTTTATTTGAAGTTTCCTTCCTTCCTTCCTTCCTTCCTTCCTTCCTTCCTTCCTTCCTTCCCTCTCATTCTCTCTTGTCCCCCCCCCCCCCCCCCCGAGAAAATTGATAGGGAATTGAAGATCATTGCAATGGTTTGGAAGACTGAAAAATCAAACTGCCTTTAAGCTTTAAAACGAACTGTTACCAGGCTCATATCGCACTAACACCTTACTTCGTGGAAATGTTTGAAAAATCCACAGTTCAATGGTTTCAACTACTTTTTACTTAAAAATTAACAATTTACTAGATAGTTATCTCCTAAATAAGCTGTGAGTGTACAATAAGAGACTGATGCCACACTATTTGTGATTCAGGCTTTGTGGCTGAGTAGGAGGTTAAGGTGATCATGCTTGAAGGCTCCCTGGCAAGATCTTAAAAATACAGCCTTGATACTACTTGTCCCCATCCCAAAAGGGAATCATCTGCTCCTGATGGTGCCTATCTGGCCATCAGTTTACCAGTCACCCTGCATGTACAACAACATCCTTCATTTTAGGCAGCATGTCCTGCCTGTTTTCAGTCCTTTGCAACAGGTTTTCTGTTCTCATCTTACAAGTTCTGTGACTGAGTTCCTGTTTATGTATTTTCTCATACCACCTCAGTGTTGGCTTAAGTACTAATAAAACCTTTAAAAAACACTCACTCTTGTTTTCTATTTTGATGGCCACTTTGCTCTCTTATATACAATGCTTATAGGGCATCATGATGTTACAAAGGTCCATATATTGATGTTGCTTACACTACTTTAGTGTTCTGTGGGGGTGGTTTTTGTTTGGTTTGGTTTTGTTGTTGTTGTTTTGTTTTATGGCAAGGTAATATAGATATAAGTATAGATATAGGCCTGAATTAATGCCCTCACAATTTACTGAGTGACATGGACCTCATATTTCAGTAGACTGTCCTGCATAAATAACAAGAACTGCTCTGAAATAGTTTGCAAAGAACTGCAAATTGTGGAAAATCAGCAAAGGAGAAAGGAGGAGTCAGCAGATCCTGACATTTTTCTTTCCAAGCCTTCCATTTTACTGTAATATCAGTTCAAAATAGTAATTGTTCACTAATCTACAAAAGAATGAGATAAGGTGGAAAAAAATATTTTAAATCTTAGGGGGGCGGATGTTTGTTATGTCTTACTCTGCCTTCCATGCTGTTTGAATTTATATCAGGCTTTCCTCTGTATATCCCAACACTGAACTTGCTTATTTATGAAAATGAAAGCAGAGATTCTGCTGATACTCATATCACATTTGATAGCCAGGATATGAGAGAAACACGAATACATTGTGTATGGTCAGCCTTATTATTGCTCATTCAGTGGCATCAAATTTCAAAGGAGGATGTAACTGCAGTGAAATATAAATCTGATATTTCACTTAACCATAGATCAGGGAAACTTCAGTCCTGTTTTAATAAGATAATAATAATAATAATAATAATCATGAGCATTTTAACACCACTAGTTCAAGCATGTTATTTTCTGGCATTAAGCTGATTCTGTGTAGCCTGGTACCCTGCAGTCTTCCACAGAGAGTGTCGACCACCTTGAAACCACCTTTACTTACAACCACCCAGATCTCAGTTTCCCTCGTGAGAAACAGTGTGAACCAAAAACCACTCAGGGAATCAGATACACTCATTATATACACATATATACACATTGTGCATGTATATACACCATATATAATATACATATATGTATTTACACATACACACACGCACACACTAAGTGCTGTGCAGCTGTACTGTAGCGGGTAGCAGCCCTTGCTGTCTTCGTTTGCTTTCAGTTCTGCTCCTAACTCCATGAGCTTTCTTTGCTCATGATGCTAACATTCTTTACTAACTAACAATGGAATTTTTGCTCCCTAACAATGTATCTGATTCTCTTTGCAGCTGTGGAAAGCTTGAATTTTATTTCTATTTGTTAGCCTCCTACTGCCCAGGGATGCTTTCTCCAGTGTCTTTGTTTACTGATGAATTGTGCTGCTGCTGGGCCTGTTGACGCACTGATTATTTTTATCATGCTGTTCTAGAGCCTTCACTTGGACCTGTCATATCTCCTCATTTTCTTTGCTAAGAGATTAATCCCAACACTGTATAGCTGCTTCTGTCCCCATTATATTGTTCCACCCCCAAGTTATGTCTTTAAATTTCTGGTGAATCATGTCATATGTGGAGATTCCTCCCCAGATTAATCTGATTCTGGCTCTTTTGCTCATTCTCCTTCTCTATCCTGCAGAGAGGTATTACCATCCTGTAAGCACAGTGTGTGGGCTCCCATCAGAGCTCCTAATACAGAAATAAATACACTCAACAGTGTATGCATTTGTGTTCAAAATTATTGTTTTATAAAACTTAATAATCCCTTCTCTACCTGGTTCTTCAGACCTCCCTTAATGGTTCTATTTTCATCCCTTTCCCTTGATAAATTCATATTACCATCCAAACCAATATTCCTTCATTAATTATGACTCCATAACTCATGTGACTGTCCTTTTCTTAGGTCTGGAAAGGATATTGAATTGCTAATTACCTTCTATTTTAGTATTGGAAAATATTTTCTCACAAACATAAATCTTTTCATGGGAAGGGAGGAAGGTCATGATACAATTATAATCTCACGTAATTTTTTGAGACCAAATCAGAATGATCCCTATTTACTACTTTCAGGCATCCCATTTGCTCTGAGGAAACTCCATCATATTATTTTATTGAACCATTTCTGTGCTTACCAAACCTGTGGCCCCTGAATCATTCAGCATTTATGTTTCCAGGTGCTATCACAAATGACAGGGAATTTCTTCTAACAATGCTGGAGTAGAAAGTAAACTTCCACAGTTCAGCTGAGAGGGTTTGTTTCTTCTTTTGCTTCCTCTCTTTCTCCTCATTTTCCAGTTGGAAAAATTTACAGTATTTTTTTTTCCCCCTACCCAGGGTGTAACACTGTGTGAGGCTCAGTGGTAAACATGTACTTCACAGGAAACTTGTTTGCTCACCCTTCATTGCATGTCCCAAAACACTTAGCACAAGATGATGGAGTTTGTACTCTGCTTGATATGAATCAAATGTAGAATGGAGCTGGTTGTTTCCACCATGAGCAGAAAGAGCTCCTGTTCTCACTGGTCTCCTAGCACAGGTCAGGTCTCCAGGGCATTTCCCTGTGGAAATGCCAGAGGGCAGCTGCCCAGGGGCTGAGCAACCCTGACATGGCCACCAGGAATCTGTGTCTTTTGCAATGGAATGTGGGATGTGAGCTTTTTCCTAACCTTTCTGTGCTGGTTTAAAGGTAAACCAGTGGGAGAAATGAACCCAACTCAAAAGAGATTATAAGTCAGAGTTACAATTTAATAAAAATAATACAATAAATACAATTATACGGACAAACAATTCGTTTTAACCCACAAACCCAGCACCCTGGGGCACGAACAAAATGATGTTCATTGGCCCATGTGCTGAGCCCCACGTGGTCCCCCTGAGTCCAAAGCAAAAGGAAAGGAAAACCTGTTGGTGAGAGTGCTGGCCACAGTCTGGTCAAGGTTCTGGTCCTCCCCTGTTTCCGATGAGTGGGCCAAAAAGTCCCAAGACCCCAAGATTATATATACTCAGGTTTGAGTGGGAATACCCAGCCCCTCCCTCAGGGCAGGGAGTTCCACAGTGGGTGACTGTGAGTAGTGAGATATTTTAGGAATCCTTGGTCGCCCATTAGCAGACATAACCCCTCAGGCTGGGTGTGAAGGTGCTAATGATTTCCCGGAGGGGAATCATCACACCTGAGTTATTGGTGTGAGGATAGGAACATCCTCCTATCTCACAGGCTTTTTAAGAGCCAGCTTATAGCCTGAGGGGTCAGGTGTGCTCTGGGCAGCTGCTGCAAATGGTCTGTTGTTAACAGTTCCTGGGCAATGACATAGAGGGTGTAGAATACAGTTTTACACCCACACGGTGATGAACTGGTCCCGGTTGCTCTAACTAGAACACTTTCCTAAACAGCAGAGACTCTTTTCCTATCAGTTTTGATTTGAACCTGTCAGTCACCATTTGCCTGGCAAACAAAGTGGGGATTAAACATAATTGTGCACACTGTAAAACACCAACTGGCATGGTGGTGTTGTCTTGTTTAATTTGAGACTTTTAATTGAGGCCTATCCCTAAAGCTGACACCATATTCAGACGAGTGTGAAGGCCATCAAACAGACTGCGTGAAGAGTGACTGTAACTTCAGCCCTGAACTCGTGAAACACTGTAAACATACTCTGCAGAAGCTCAACGGTGACAAAAGCTCTAAAACAGAAATGGATTAGGAACAGAGAACAACATGAAGTCCCTGTGGTTTAACATGCAGTTAACCCAAACTTACTTTCTTTTCTATAGTTCTATGAAAAACACAGAGAACATTGCACATGGGCAATATATATTCAAAAGAGCAAACAACTGAAATGCTATTGACTTGTCTTAATGTATGAACTAAAAAGGTGTCACATTCTTTTATGATATTTGTGCATTATATTTCTGTTCTGCCTTCACTGTTGCTTTGATCAGAAAGAAAAATCTTTTAGATCTTGATGTGGGCAGACCTTGGAAGAGTTCATTGCATTGGGACTTTGAAAGTCCCAGCTGATAAGTGTGTTTGTAATTCACTCTGGCAGTATCTCACCTACAGGAGCAGGTTTGCCCATGAGCACCTGTGGTTCCATCTGTCATAAACTGACCTGTGTGGTTTCACTAAGAAGTGAGAGTTCTCTTTCTCCTTGCTGTGACTTTAAGCACCTTTTGAAAATGTAGGAGTGTGGTTTAGTTGCAGATGTGCTGATAAGGTTTCTTTTGAATAATGTGATACTCTTGTTGTATGGACCTTTGCATCTTCCAACACAAAGATGAAGATCTGGTAAAAAAAAATCATTGATTAGAACCCTATAGTGATGTACTTCATTTTCTTTGAACCATTAACAAGTATTTTTGTTGTGCAGTTACCAGATACAGAACTTCAGTTTTCCTTCTGGAGCTAATATATATTACTGCTCATGTTCAAAATTATTGATGCTTTCTTTTAATATAAATTGTTTTTAAAATCTGGCAAAATGATCAGTGCTAAAATGGATGTTTCTCTCCTAGTTTCCTTCTGTTTCACTTTGTTTTGAGTTTCTGTAAAGTTCTTGCTCAAAAGCCTTTATAATGGGATTTGGGATTAATTTCGACAATTTCAGTAATTTTATGTGTGATTTACACAAATCTCCTGTTAATTATGGCACCATTTAGGAACCTTTAAAAAGAAAAATGATGGGTTTGTATGTTCAGTAGTGGAATATTCATGTCTGGGCAGTGTGATTAACTGAGTTTTAAATGTACTCATACCCTGAGAGTGCAACAGATATCTCAGGGAAAAACTAAAGTCAGATCTCTTCTTCTAACAGACCCTATTCAAATGTAAAGTAACTTTAACAGGGAGAGAATTCTAGTGTTCACTTTCTAAAGCCTTGTTAAGCTGTTCTTAGAGTAATGGTGTTAAAATTTGGATTCACATTTTTAATTTCCATACTTGGAGTTTGAAGATGGCACAGATGTGAACATCAGACATTATCAACCCATTTAGGGGTTTTCAGCTTAAAAAACTTCCAATAGCTTAAAAAGCTGAAACAGCTCAGGCCACAAAAAGGCCAGGGTGTCCTGAGACTCTGCTCTGCCAGAGTCTGTTTATTGGGCTGCAGTTTCATATCCAATAAGCAGGAGTGCATGTCCCTTTTAAGTCCTGGATCAGAATAACAGAGAATCGAATCATGTGAGAAATACCTTTCGTCATTTTACTTGGACCTGCTGGGGGTTTTTTGTGTTAGTTTGTGGGTTTTTGTTATTCTCTTTTTTTTTTTTTTTTAAGAGGAGAAAAATAGCATTCCCCACACTGAAAATAAATGTCATACATTAATTATTAGTGTACCTGCCTACTGTGAAGTTTAGTGAAGTCACAGAGAAATATTGCACAATAACACTTGTTTATTTCTAAATATGGTGCCAGCTCTGGAGACTGAAGGAAAATTATTGAATGAGAAACTTCTTTCAAAGAAGACTGACAGAAGTGTTATATATATATATATATATATATATATATATATATATATATATATATATATATATATATGCTTTTAGTTTATACAGTATATTTATTTGTGTAAATAAATGTATATACTTCCCCTTCCCCCTACAGAAGCCTCTGGTCTGAAAGTTTCTCTCCAGTGTTGGGATAAATTCTGGGAAGGGGGGAGGGAAGCCTGGAAATTGTATTTTGGATTTTCTAATGTGGCTCGAACTACCACAGAAGCCCACCCTGCCCCCTCAGTCCCTGCCCCATGGATGACATGCTGACACAATGATTGATTTCATAAGATTCTGGAAGAGTCTTTTGGACTGAGTGGTTTAAAGATGCCTTGTGATCTGTTCCTCCATTGTACTGGTTTTCTTAGAGGAATCAAAATGCACTACCTCGAAAATCTCTTCCAAATTCATGTGCCAATTATGAATGATCCACCTCAGCATGATGGGACTTGTCTTTCTTTAAACACGGTGTGACGTCTCTCCCAAAGAATCATCCTAGCAACTTAGAACAAATTTTCTAATGAATAGATTAAAAAAAAAAAAGGAGAACCCAGGAGTCCAGGAAACAAGTGACATTTTCCTTCATGCTTCGTGGCCCTTGTTTCCCACTCGTCTATATGTTTCTTCATCTAGAAAAGCTGATTTCTGAAGACCTCCTCTCTAAGCTGTGTGAGTTATGAGCTTTCTTTCAGAGCAATGCATGAACTCTTGAGCTGCGCCCTACAAGAGATGTGGAAGCAGGAGGTTGAAAAGTGGATTGTGCATTCAACAATAATTGGGATGCCGAATCACATCTCTAGTATTGTTATGGTTGCATCAACTTTTTCATCCTAATTTTTGTCTAAGAATGAGAAATTACCCTTAGGTGTGTTTTAAGGATACTGAAATTTTAGAAGTACATTTATCTTGTGTATGTCGACATGACTGTTTTCTAATTTTCTATGATACTGGTAGAATTAAATTTCAATTCTGAATACCATAAGGCAAATAATGAATTTTACAGCTCACTGTTTGAGCCAAAAACAGGTTTAAAGATTTATAAATGGGATGGAAATAAAAACTCTTTAAGCTGTGGTATGTGATTTCAGACTACAATTTTTTTCTAGAAATTACCCCTTTACCCTTTAAAAATCATGTATGAAGAATATAATTCAGTTTATAGGCCTGATAACTTTAACTTTTAAATATTATTGATATTCCATATCTTTCTTTTTTTTTCCCCTTACACTGTTCTGTACATTTTGAATTGCAATTTTTACCACTTTGAAACTGTAGTTCTAGTGTTTTTCCTATTGGTGAATATTTACCAGTTCCAAAATAAAGAACAGACAATTCGGAAAGTGAAATATATTTCTTGTAAATATATTCTTTTTTGCTAGTCTCTTGGTATTACCTGCAACAGGGGGAGCTTTAAAACAGTCCATACTGATTTATTTTTGAGAAGATGTTGTAAATTATTAATTTTTTCAGTATATCTGTAATATGTTTAGTGCTGTTTGCTAAAAGAGAAGAATTTTTGTGTATTTCTTTAGCTGGGGAAATGAGAATCTTGTAGGGTTCTAGGAGTTGTTACAGTTAAATATACAGTGTTTAAAAAATAAAGAAATGTTGAGGGCAACATCTAGTAATTGGGACATGATGGTTTTTCTCAGTGCACCTACAAGCTATGAAATAGCCTTTAGAATACTGAAACATCTTTTACTTTTTACTATTGACAATAACTCTTTTGAGTTTGGTTTTGTGCTTGGGGTTTTTTTTGTTTGTTTGTTTTTCTCCCCTTTAACACTTTGTCAACTGTTGAATTAAACAACCTTTCTTGTCCTCCTGTCCTTTCACTCATTTTTTTCCTCTATTCCAAACTAATTCCATGCTTCCTCCTTGAGAAGTCCAGGAGATGCTTTTCCCTCAAACACCCTTTAAATCAAGTATGTACGATAAAAAGTAAGATAATTAGTGGAAGCTGGAACAGATGAAACAAATCCACAGCTGAGCACGCCACCTTGTACTGTGGCACTGCCAGTTCATTTTCTTGACTCAGCAAAACAGTTTCAGAATCTCAAATTGTGGACCAGAACACGATTATGAAAACACAATGAAAGATGTAACCTAGCTACTTTTCCAAGAATGCTGTTGCTGTTTTGAGCTGACAGGACTTTCTTCATTCCTCTATCTACAAATACTCAAGTTGGTTTTTGAAGCCACTACAGTTATCACATGGACTTGGTACTGGACTCTGATTCCAGACAGTTTTCTGACCAATACAGTCCAAGAGTTATATTTGGGATTGGCTCAAACTTTGCTTTAAATCTTCCCTATGAAGAAACTTCACTAAGTTATAATTTTAGATTTATGGTGCGTTTGAGATTAGTGGTCATGAGCAATACAACATTTCTTTACCACAGTGAGAACAACCACAAGGTAACAGTGTGTTTTTTTGCTGCACAGGAGCTACACGAGCCAGGAAACACTGGCAACTGTGACTGAGAAGGCACAAGATATTTGTAATGGCTTTAATGAGGGCTACAAGGGATAAGCTTCATTAAGCACTTGTCACAGCACTTGCTGTCTGAACCAATACTGCTGTTTGATATCTCCGTTAACATGTTTTGGCATTTTAATGCTAACGTGCATATCCATCTTCATACATATTTTTTTCCTCTTTCCTTGTGTCAAAATAGCAATTAATTTCCAGCCTACCACTGACAACAAGACAAAGTTCAAACAGTGTTTCATAAACGCCCAGAAATGCTGAGTAGTTAAGTTGAAGTGTTAGTGCTTGACGTTGATTTATATCTGCTTCATGCAAAACCTGCCATTTTCTCATTAAAAATTGAGCTTTACTGGTTGCATGCTATTTTCTCTCTGAGTATTGCTTTGTTACTTTGCATGAATTGGTTTGCCATGAGTATGTCACACTGGGATTTCAGATACTGAGTTCTTTTCAGTATGACTTGAGAAGAGCAGAAGGGGGAGGCTTTATAAAGGAAAAAGAAAATACAAATCCTGTTGCCAGGTCACTGATAAAGGAAATTTTCTGTGTATTAAGCAACTTAATTTTCCAGATTCTTATGTACCTTTGATATGCTTCCATACCTGATGTGCATTAGGTGATACAATTAACATCATTCTTCTTCCATACATTCCCCATAAGAGGATAAAATTTGTCTTGATGAAGAGTATCTTCTGCCTCTGGCTCTTGGCCTTGAAGAAGACACATGTAAGTTGCTTTATTAGAAGTCCTGGTATCTTCCAACCTTAAAAAAATATCCATGTTTCTTTTCTTCCTCTCTAATCTTCTTACTAGCTCTTTACCACTAGTTATGAAAGTTCAACCAACTCTATGAGCTGAACAACCGACACTACTTGAATTCAGTCTCTCTGCTGCCATTGAGCTGAACATCCTTTGACTAATTTCTTTACGTATCCCTTTCTAAGGAAATAAAGCAAGTATTCTCCTTGCATTTCAATAACTTTAAAATCTCAGCTGCTAAAGTGCTGTGCTAGAGCTCAGTTCCTTTGCCATGGGGAGTTTAGTTATTGCTTTGAATGGAAGAAGAATAAGAACATATCTGGAGGCAGGACAAACATTATTAGGAAGGCATCTAGCATAGAAGAAGTATGCAAAACCATTTGGCATATCTCCATTTATTTAATGAAAAGAAAATCAGTTTCTGAGGATTGGAAAGCATGTAATCTTATCCGTCAACAATGATTCCATAACAGCTGTGTGTGGCTCTGCTTTCTCAGCTATAATTATTGTTTCACCCTCTTTTAGGTGGTATGTTGAGAAATCAATTCAAAACTTACCTGGAGTTTTGTTTAGGGATTGAAGGGTAAAGCCAGGTCTAGCAGTAAAGGATGGAAGTTTGTTACTGAAAAAACAGGATTTATGTTTGTGCAGAATTGCTTTTGTCACTTGAGGATTTATCAGTTAATAAAACAAAATTAATGAGACAAATCACCATACTTACTCATAGCTGACCTCATTGAAACATCAAAGCTGAATGGTTTGTCTGGGAAGCACAAGGTACAACAGAGGAAAACCAAAGCAAGTGCATATGTTTCTTGGAATTGAGGAATGTGTTTCATCTGATTTCTACACTAGCCTACCCATAGCTCCTCCACAAATGCCATTCAATGGCTTGTTATTTAATTCCTTTACTCTGTATTATACAGACAGGATTTAATGGGAAATAATACTTCGTGGTGCTTGGAGTTACTACCAATGGTGTTATTTGGTGGCAGCTTGGTCAGTGCACTCAGCAGGAGCTATAGAGACATTCTCTCTGAAAGAGTTTTCAACACCAAAAACACCTTGTGTAATTTGTGCTGGGTTACAGTTAAGTTCGTGCTGTCAAGAAAAAATCAGCCTTCATCCTGTGTGAAATCATTTTATTTTTATAATATAATTGACTCTGAAACTGATACAGATATTCACCTTGCTCCACAAGTCAAGACTTTTTCTGTTTTAATATCTTTATTGGTGATCTGGATGAGGGGATTGAGCGTACCATTAGTAAATTTGCAGATGACACCAAGTTGGGGGGGAGTGTCGATCAGCTGGAAGGAAGGAGGGCTCTTCAGAGGACCTGGACAAGCTGGAGAGTTGGGTTGGTTCCAGTGGGATGAGGTTCAACAAGGCCAAGTGCTGGGTCCTGCACTTTGGTCACAACAACCCCATGCAGCACTACAGGCTGAGGACAGAGTGGCTGGAGAGCAGCCAGGCAGAAATGGAGCTGGAAGTTTGGATTGACAGGAAGCTGAACATGAGCCAACAGTGTGCCCAGGTGGCCAAGAAGGCCAATGGCATCCTGGCTTGGATCAGGAACAGCGTGGCCTGCAGAACCAGGGAAGTGATTCTTCTCCTGTACTCAGTGCTGGTGAGGCCACACCTGGAGTGCTGTGTCCAGTTCTGGGTCCTTCAGTTCAGGAAAGATATTGAGGTGCTGGAGCAGGTCCAGAGAAGAGCAACAAGGCTGGTGAAGGGACTGGATCACAAGTCCTGTGAGGAGAGGCTGAGGGAGCTGGGGCTGTTCAGCCTGGAGAAGAAAAGGCTCAGGGGAGACCTCCTCACTCTCTACAACTCCCTGAAAGGAGGTTGTAGCCAGGTGGGGGTTGGTCTCTTCTCCCAGGCAACCAACAGTAAGACAAGAGGGCATGGTCTTAAGCTGTGCCAGGGGAAGTTTAGGTTGAATATTAGGAAAAAAGTTTTTACAGAGAGGGTAATCAAGCATTGGAATGGGCTGCCAAGGGAAGTGGTGGATTCTCCATCCCTGGAGGTTTTTAAGATGAGACTGGATGTGGCACTTAGTGCCATGGTCTAGTAACCACAGCAGTGTTGGATCAAGGGTTGGACTTGATGATCTCGGAGGTCTTTTCCAACCTGGTTGATTCTATGATTCTATGATGTTCTGTTGAAAGTTTAGATGGTGTCAGAGTTGGTGGATGACACTTGACCAATGTCAAGCTTTGATGGATACAGTATTGGGTCAGTTATTCCAACAGTCTCCAGGCAGTTTTGGGTCTATATGATAAGTGAACAAGATTAGCACCCAGGTCTCTTCCAGAATGATCCCCTTCCAAATTGATGTAGATGTGGAAACAAAGTGCAGGGAATACGCTTGTATATTATGAATTAAATTAAAGAACTGTGAACAAGAAGGTGCATAATTTATTTCTTAAACATTTTCTACATAGGAAGCAGAAGTCGGAAAACATCTATATTGGAAGAACCTTAGTCAGGAGGCATCTTAGTCAGGTTTGTGCTTCATGATGATCTTGAAGTTCTAGGGAAAAGAATTATGTATCAGTGCCGGATGGGGATGTGGATCCTGCCAGCCACATGCAGTTATTTGCTTATGTACCTCAAATACTTAGAGAAGCAGGATACATCTGACACCAACCACTCCAATACAAAGTAGCATTTTAGCACAGACATTCCTGAGAGTGTGGCTGGGGGATCATTCTTTCCTGTGCTATGCCCCTCTGTAACATTCACCAACTCACAAGTCTCTGTGTGACTGTGCCGTATGGCTAATGCTGTTTTAAATGCAGATCCTGACATTTAATAAAATTAAGCGAGAGTGTCAGTACACAAACAATTTGCAACAAGATTATCCCTAGGGCTCAAAACCTTTCAGTAATTGAATGAAATAGCAAACTGCAAGCAATAATAAATGTGCGTAGAAGTTTGACAAGGAGACAGCAGATGCAAATAAAATTGAGCGAAGAAGCCCATTGCTGATGAAACACTGCCAGCTGGAGTGAAGCTGCCTGTCTCCAGGGAGCTGTTGGAATGCTGATGTATAAATTAATGTGCTGCAGAGAAACAAAAAGAATAGGAACAACAATTAATGAGATACAACAAATACTTGGCATCTGAGTTTTGATCAACTTGAAAGGCAGTTACTTGTTCTTGAGTATGTGAAATTGCCTACAGCATGATTTGGGAATGTTCCCTGAGGTGCACTGCTCCTCTGAATAAAGCTGTCCAGGAAGGAGGGTTTCATTGGTACAATTTCTTTCATGAAAATATATGATATTTGGTCCAATTTGCACAAGCTTCTCAGCTTCAGGGTGGACTTTCTGTTTGTTCACACTAGCCTGCTGTATCTAGGGTACCTCCTGGGTAAGTGCTCAAACTGAAAGTTCCCTACAACCTGCTTTCTGCTCTGGGGCTTTTACTTGGTTGCAAAATCTACCACTTTTTTTTTTTTTTTTTAAATTATTTTTCTGTGTGTAGGTGACTTTCAGCTGAAACTCTCTCGTGTGTCCCACTACTGGCAGGTAAGGTCTCCTTGCAGTGTAGGAAAACAAACTTTTAACTCTCTTTGATTTGTACACAGCTGTGTCACTGCCTTCACTTTTTCATCTCATATGCTTAGACATTTTTTCTTCCAACCCCTGTGATAACCAATATATCCTCAGGTGATGCTGGTATGATGGGCATGCAGCACCCAAACTGTTCTTGGTTTTAGATAACTTGTTCTAACCACAGTACCATGAATAGTAGAAGGTGAAGAAATAAATGTATATTTTTCTGAACAACTTATCTAGACTTGGTATTTGGAACTTACCTTGCTGATATAAGTGAGAAATCCCTGGAAAACTGATTCCTGCCAAACAAGTAAAAAGTAGTTAAATTTTGCATATATTTCTCAGATTCCTTGGCTACAGAATGGGGAAGAGAATCTTAAACATATTCTCCCTTCTTACAGATGTGGTATAACCTGGTGTGGAAACATCTAGACTCCAAGCTTTACTTTCAAGTAACTAAAAATAGTTGCTTAGGAGGTACAATCCCATCAAAAAAAAGTGAATCTTACCTGCAACAATAGATACGGAGTATCCATGCTTTTGCGTTCAGTGGATTCAAAACAGAGGTTTGAAATCTCCTCACCAACACTTAGGTGGCCACCTTGGTCTCTGGATTTAGGAGTGTGGGAGGAGAGAACATAAAATCCCTTACATTTTGCCTTGCACAAAGCAACAAAGCTAAAAGTAACTGCCCCGAAAAAGCACATCAGTTTTGGGATGAAAAAATTAATTCACTGGTGTGAACTTCACATGCAGCTTCTGCCTCTTCCTCTTCTTGCTCATTTGAGTTTGTTTTGTCTGTGAACACAGTTTCAGGTTCTAGACCTGCCCCTCCCTGACTCTAAAATCTCTCTGTACATTCCCCGGCCTTCGTCGAATATGTCTATGAACTGGTCCATGTGATGTCTGCACAAGTCTTGTAAAACTGAAGCTGTGATATTCTTGTTTGAGTCACCCTGTCTCTTCATGTGCTGCTCAGGTCTGCCAGGATTTCTGTCCTCCCTCATGTGAGCTGAGCTGGTGGAAACGTGCCAAGGCCAGGCACTTCACGCAGAAGAAATTCTCATCATCTATGACCATTTAGGCCTTACTGTGTCTCTTCCAAGGGGAAACAGCATTTGTTTCCTGAGTAGCTCCAGGAGGACTAAATGTCACGGTGAAATATTCTAGTGAGGACTGTGGCAAAATTACAAAACTGGGATTAAGGAGAGCTTTCAGTAACTATTACATCTCATTCTGGTTGCTTCAGTGGTATTTCAGTCAACTGCCTAAGGTATCTCAGAAATGACTTTGAAATGCTATTCTAAATGGTGTGGACTATTCCTCATCCAGATGACTGTCTGTGAGCTTGTGTGTTTATGAGGCATAGGAGCATGAGAGAGAGACAGACAAATTCTGCAGGGCTGCTGGGGTTCTGGTGTTCCCTTCTGCATCCCTCAGCTTGCTAGAAAAACTTCTTGCCTATCATTGGAAGATAAATCTCCCTTTTCTTATCCAGGAATACCAGCTTGGCCATCTGGATCTTGCAGCTCGTGTCAAGGAAAGTACAGGGGACCTGGACATTTCATAGATGCAAAACCTCACTTCATATGTTTTCTATGACCTTCAGTAAAGAATGTCTTCTTATCAGGGGAACCTGAAAACATTCTAGACCTAAGCCAAAGTAAAAGAAAACAAAAAAATGAAGGCATCTGTTATCAGTATTCAGGATAGAGAAACCGTGAATACTTGCAAAAGGCTCAGGTGAAGAAAGGAAAAGACAAAGCAGGGTTTACTCTGTCAAATCTAGAGGAAAAAAATGTGCTTCCTTATGCATTCAACTCCTTGCCAGGCATCCACCTGCCAGGGGTTTTACCTTTCTGCATACTTTAGGCCATGATAAAGGAAAGCAAACCAACCAATCCGACAAACAAACACCAAATCAAACCAAACGTAGGTGGAGAATCTTGCTTCCATAATCTTTCTCACCTTTGACAAAAGACAGTTTAAATCTCTTTTTGAATGTAAAAGAATATTGAAAGTAGTAAGATTCAATTCTCACCTGAATAAAAAAGAAAGGAGGACATTTTAGTGTGGGGAGAACTTGGCCTTGACTTTTTGGCAAAAAAAGAATTGGTATTTTACTTTCCTGAAAATATCAGTTTTAGATGTCTTGTCACACTTGGTGCTGGATCAGTCAAATAACATCTCCTTGTTTGCTGATGAATACAATTACCCTTTATGAGAAGCATTTCTTTATTTCACTCCTGTATTGGAACTCAGGGGGAGTTAATTCATTTGTCAGTCAACACAAATATTAAATTATGGATTCAGGCACTGAGAAGCAAAGGTAACAATTTCAACACTCCTCCCCCTTTTCCAGGCTCAGTTTCAGCCCAGACACCCTCATCCCCCATGCCTGGGCCCCGCTCCCATCATTTTCCCTACGTGTTTACACTTAAGACTTCTAGCTTAAATTGAAGGAAAGAGGGGTATAAATCTCAGGGTATTTCAGAGTGTGGAGAGAAATGAGTGAAAAAGAGCACAAGCCATTTTCTCTGAACTTCTGCTGTTTATGGGAACAGATATTTCACAAATTCAGAGGTCTGAAACACACTCAGCACTCCTGGGCGTTAGCTGAGGACTACTGTGTGTGCTTCTGTAAGGCCAACACAAAAAATTACCATTGTTAAGGTCAGAACAAGGAAACTGTTTAAGAATTAGGCAAATCTATTGGACAAAATTGTTTTGAAAATAGAAGGTAAACAAAAAAAATTAGCAGACAGCACAGCAAATGATGGAAATTGCAATCAAATGTATTACTTTAGGCAAGCTAGAATCCAAGATTGATGCTTTATTCTGAGATTTAGATCTTAATTGTATTTGTGCAGAACAAAAAATTGCATATTTCATTACAAGGAGAAAGAGGTGGGAATGCTTTGAGAAAGGAGGAGCATAGGTCATTTGTCATGACAAAACAATATCTGTGGTTGCTGGGCTCTCACAGATGTCCAGCTTTCTGCCACAATGACAGTCTGATTCTAGGTATGAACCCAGTGGAGAGCAATAACCACCCTCAGACAAATGGTGGAAAAAGGAAAATGCTTTCATAGATGACCTGATGTTTTTGTAGTAACTGTTTGCCTGACCATGAAAGAATAAGGAAAAAGATGAAAATTTTATAACACCATTTGAAGGAGCTGGGAAAAAAAAAGGGATGAACAGTGGAGCTGTTATCTTCCTCTGGTCTGAAATCAACACTACAGGTTTCAAAGTTCAATTTGAAATCATTGGCATTCTGGATAGTTTAATTCTTTTTAATCTGTTTAATTTATTAACATCAATCTTTCACTGGAAGCCCAGCACAGGCAAGCATGTGTTCACCTGGGTAGGTCTCATCACAGAACCACAGGAAACGAGGGTGTTCAAACCCGCCTTGTGGAGCATTTGGTTCCAAACCTGTCTTCTTCCACACTGCCTGGAAACTGTTTGGTTTGCGCTGACAGTATGGTTCTAATATTCATCTCATATCTCATCCATAACCTAAACATAAAAATATATTGTATGCACAGTCTTATGAATCTGTTTACAAGGAAACAACACTTTCCTTTAGAACTAAAATCACTGCTAAATTCTTCAGAAAATATTATTACTCATTTGATGTCTCTTCAGGGAACACATAAAATACCTCCATTACTAAATATATTATTTCCACTGCACTTATCTGAAAATTATTGCTGTGTTTTGCAATAATTATAACAGCAGAAGATTGGCTTATTGATAAATTTCCCATTTACTTGATGTTTACAGTGTTTGAAATGGTTGTTTCACGTGACATGTGTTCTTGATTTTCTAAGGCTTACTTCTTTGTTTCTTTCTGTTTCAATCTTTTAATCTTTTTTGTTGTTCCTTTCATTGCCATCAAAAATGTTGGGCCTTTTGTCCTTTGAACTTGCTAAGACAGATGGGCATGTTTTTGTTTTAGGCTGTTAAAATGTTATAATTTTTAATGTTTCCCAGAAAGCACTTTCCTATACGTGTTTCCTACTCAAGTCTAACTACTAGGCTTAAAACAAAACAAAAACTTTTATCACCAAAAGGCTGTACAGAAAGGAAAAAAAAAAAGGCAGGAGTATAGTCAGCTACTGGTTAGTAATGTGGAAATTTTTGCCTATATGTCACAGAAAATAATATATTAATTTCATTGTCTTGATAAAGGGTGAAAAATTGTTCAAGCTTTTGGGTTTGTCCTTTTTCATCTGCACAGATCCTTCAGCTAACAGTCTGGCATTGAGCTGAAGTGAAAGTTTTACAGCACTGGGAAAATGAATGATCAAAGTAACCATTTTACACTTTAAGGAACTTGTCTCCCATCGGTTTCCGAAATTAACAACAACAAACAGGTAGCTTGAAGGAAAGTGAATAAAAGCAAAGACATTTTGGATGTTGTTCAGGGGTATGCCCTCATGCTGTCAGAGGGACTGTCAAGGATCTGAACCAAGTGAGAGAAGAGCAAGCAGGAGCAGTGGAGGCTGAATACAGTGAACCACTAATGAGCTCAGCATGTGCTCCTTCAAAACTGCCATCTCTGGGGAGTGGTCTCCTCCCCACCTGAGAGAACAATCAGTTACAGATGCAATATTAAGAAATATTTCATAGTGAGAGTACATCTGTACTGGGGCAGCCTCAGAGATCCCCCTTGCCCAAGGCTTGGTGGCACTGTAACGGAATGCTGCTGATGGGTGGCCCTCAAAACTGTACTGCTGGGAGTCCCCGAGGGGATGAGATGGTGAGAAGCCCTGAGAGATGAGCTGATGGGAGTCCCTGAGGATGCACTGGCCAACAGCACTGAGGGGATGGGGCAGCTGAAGGCACCAGGGCACATGTGATTACAGGGGCCCTTGTGATATACTGTGACATGGGCACTGCTGATGGCATGGGGCATGGCAGCATGTCACAGTGCCCTTTGTGACCCAACGTGACATGTGTGCTGGCAGCGATACCCACGGTTCCTGAAGGACATGATAGAACATCATGGAACATGACAGAACATCATGGGATATGATGGAACAGCCTGGGATATGATGAAACAACATGGTATATGATGGAAAAACATGGGACAGAGTGGTGATGTGAGGATCCCTCACACATCTGCCTTGTTCCTTGCTGACCCTCTGTTTTCCCTAGTTACCTCCAGTCCCTGTGTCAGGAACCCTTAAGGCTAGAGAGTGGGATGGCAGCAAGACCTCAGAGTGTGCCCGGACAGGCCGGGGTAAAGAAGGAGGAGGAAGGCCCTGGTGTTGCGCCTTCTCTCCCATCCCTGGGTCAGGAGCCCTCAAATCCAGACAGCAGGATGGCAGAGGGACAGTCCAATGTGACTGGACCAGCCAGGGTGAACAAAGAGGAGGAAGGTCCTGGATCTGCCCCAGAATGGCCACCTCAAAAGATGGAGGAGTTCCAGCCGCTGCGGGCAGGTGAGTAGCAGAGCTGGGACACAGGGCTAGTAGCTGCAGCCAGCCTGGCCCTGTCCCATCCCCTGTGGACATCCCAAGGAAAGGGGAGGAAGAGGGGATAGGACTGATCCACATGGCAGTCGTGATCCATTCATTGATCATCTGGAGGCTGGCTCTGATTGGGGAGCACAGCTTTGGGGAGGCTTGACTATATTTTCCAACCTTTCCCATAGCCCCTCAGCTCTGCTTGCTCTTTGTCAGATCCGGTTGCAGTCCTGACAGAAGAGCAGGAGCTCATCCGTAAGCGTTTCAGCAGTAGAATACAGGTACCTGCCACCATCCCTGCCTGGGCTGGGCATGCTCTTGCTGCTTAGCTGAGCATCGCCATTGAAGGTCTCGATGGGACAACTCTCTCTGCCTGGCCCTTCCTTCTACAGACCTTTTGGAAATTTGTCAAGACCACTGAACGTGAAGAGATGGCCATCACAGCCATTGAGGGCATGGCAAACTCTGACTCCTATAACCCAGAGGCTTGCGCTGCCATGCTGAATTCGCTTGTGCAGAGCGACATCCCCAATTTGAAGCGTGTAAGTAGCCTGTAGCTGAGGCTCAGGCCCCCTGTGGATTGTGTGCCCCCTCAAGTTGGGTCCTCTGGGCACCCACTCAGAATCCTTCCGGGCCATCATGGTTGAGTGGGAATGGAAGCAATTGTCTACAGAAGCTGAGGATATGACTCATTTGGCAACTCTCCCCCACATCTCCTCCAGGTGCCAACGATTGTGGCATATATCTACCGGTGGCTCAAGACCAACACAGATCTGTCTGCTGAGCACAGGCTTGACAAGAGCCTTCTGAAGCTGGCACAAGCACACCCCAATGATGTGGTAGTGACCCTCTTGTGCTGTGCTCCTTCATGTGACAGGTATGAGGCCCACCTGCCTTGGGGGCTCAGAGCTCACCAGCCATTAGAGACCATCACCCTGTAGAGGCCATCCCATGTGGGCTGCCAGACTTATGGATAGTTCTAGGATCCTCTGCCTGCTCTGTTTCCCAGCTTTGGCATGTCAGCCCCAGAGCCTGCTGCCATGCTTCCTTCCTGCCCCTAAAGGCACTGTCCCTGCCCACAAGGGTGGTCTCGCTGGTTGATGCTGGTGAGGGGCTGTGGGCAGAGGCAGGGCTGGCAACCAGCTTGGACTCTTGTGGTTGCCCAGGCCATGATGCTGTGGCCGAGACCCCACTGACGGAGAGCTCTGGACCTGCAGAGCTGCTGTGTCCATGTGGAAGGTGATGGTGTCCTCGAGCAGGACTGCAGAGGTGGTGCTGTCAGAGCTGCCCTGTGTGCTGGAGGACTGGCCGCTGCACAGCGCATGCACCTCCGAGGGGGAGAGCAAGGAAGTCTTTGCCCTGGCTGTGAGTTTCTCACCAGGCCTTTTCTTGCCCCTCTCTGCCCCTCTCTCTTGGGTCTCCACCCTCCCCCGCCTCTCTATTTCTCTGCCTCAGGCACTGGGCTGGAAGCCTGGCTTAGGGGCAGGTTCAGGGGCAGTCAGACTGGGTGCTGACCTGGCACCTCACCTGACTCAGAGTAATGCCTGAGCGTGGTCTCTGGGTGTTTTGTTTTTTACAGGCAACCAGGGCACTGTGGGAAATCATCCGGGTGCCCCTGTCCCCACAGGCATCGTTTGTGGTCCCCTGCCTCTTTGTGGCTCTGCTTGTGCAAGTCTTCTGCAGCACAGAGCAGATGCCAAGTAAGATCAATTTCTTCTGGAGGAGATGCCGGCAGAGGCACCACCATCCTGCCAACCCCAACAGGTGCTCCATTCCAGTCCTTCCGTCCCTCCCATGCCTCTGGGGCTGAGGCCAGGGCTCCCTGCATTATCTGAGCTGTGCTTTCTACACAGGTTTGCAGTGCTAACGGTGAAAGCACTGCTGTGTCGCCTGCAGCTTGAGGATGTGGTGCTGGCAGTTGAACGTAAGAAAGGCTGGGACACCCTGCTCAGCACTGACACCCACCGCTATGCAGTGGGTCTGTTGGCCAGGTGAGATCCTCCTTCTCCTGACTACCCCCATCATTTCTTCCCTGCAGACAGGGAGCCTCACGCAGTCCCTGTCATCATGGGTGAGAGGGACTTGTCACCAGGGGATGGCCCAGCAGACAAAAACAGGAGAGGCAGGTGCATAGGAGCAGCCACCTCCCAAAGCATCAGCATTCCCTCCTGTGGGGCCTAGACTGATGGCACAGAGCAGGGGGTCTGTGCAAGCAGCTCCACCAAGGGCAGCCTGCTGGGGCAGGGCAGGTTGCACTGAGGGCCAGCAACAGAGCCTGGGGAACTTTCCTAAGTGTTTTTCCAGTGTCTTTCCCAAAAGCAGCCTTCTGGTGTTGGGCACTGCCTTTTTCTTGGCAAGGGATCGTGGGTCAAGACCGGAACTCTGGGAGTCATCCTGGGAGAGATTTGCCCACCCTGCTCAGGGTTGACAGTGTCTTCTTCCTGCCAGAGAGATGCATCGTGTCTCCAGGCCCATGCGTGAAGGGATCGCACGCTACCTGCTCACGCTGTTCACCAGGGAGGAGTCGCACTGGAGGGTCCCTGCCATGGCATTCCTCGTTGAGGTGAACCTAGTGGCAAGTGCTGCCTCACTGAGCTGCCTCCTGCCACTCTGCCCTCCTGTAGCCACTGCTGTGGGGGGAGCCCAGTCAGTGGAGCTGGGGCAAAGGAGGGGTTCTGCTGTGTGACCTTGGCCCCTTGCTGCTGGGGTGACACTTGTCTCTACCTGTGTTTCCTGCCAGCCTGATACCAGCCCTCTTTTGAGGTATGGCTCCTCAAGGTAGAGGAATCTGAGGCTGCTGAGGGCAGAAGAGCATAGCAGAGTTGGCAAGAGATCTGCACAGGGCAGGGAGCCCAGGAGCTCTGCACAGCCTTTGGGCTGGGCTGCTGGGGGTGCTGCCCATGGCCCATGCCCTATACAATGCTGGGGTCCTGCTGGCCGAGTACTCCATTGTTGTGTGATGCAACCTGTGTCTTTCAGATCCTGAACTGCCTTGAAACAGAGAAATTGGTTGACACCATCCTGCAGCTCATGACAAGTCACCTGCAGAGTGACTGCAAAGAAATGCGTCACCTGGTGCTCAGAGGCCTCCTCATGCTCTGCAAGAATCCCTTGAAGGTGAGAAGGGGGCAGCTGCCTGAAGTTGTGTTGGCAGTGTGGGGCTGGGTGAGGAGTGCTGGGTAATGAAGTATCTTGGACTTGGCTGGGCTTTGGGAGCTGTGGCAGCTGCTCCCAGCAATCCTGCCTCCCCATTCAGCTGCTTGATTCCTTTGAGGCAGGCCTTTGGACTCTGAGGCCCAAGGAAGCAGCGTGGGGCTGCACCACCAGAGTGGGTTTGGTGGAGCAGCCTTCCATCATGTCACAGCACATCATTGTGTTTCACACAGGCCAAAAGGTTGCAGGGCCTTACTAAAAGCCTCATGGAACTACTGAAGGACGTAGATGGGGATCTGGTTGAGTTGACCCTCCCTGTGCTCAGCAAGGTGCTCCTGGACAGAGACGTTCCAATTGCCACCCCCATCGCTCTGCAGCTGGGTGAGGCACTGCTGCCACTATTTGACAATGTAAGACTCTGCGCCCCCTATCATGGCTGCTGTGTGCTGCCAGGAAATTTTGTGCTATGTGGATTTTCAGGCCCAAGCCCAGGTGGGTCTGGAGCAGCCAGTGCTAAGGTCTTGCCCTCCTTCTTTCCACAAGGATGCCAGCCGAGTTCGACTGCTCTCCATTCACCTCTTTGGAGACATGATAGTCTATGTAGAAAAAGAGGGAAAAAGGCACCTGAAGACGTGTGTGCACCAAAGTCTGCTCCCACTCTTCTACCACCTGCATGATGAGAACCAGTGTGTGGCAGAGGTGGGGACTCTGAGCTGCTGCTGACCCCACGGGAGGTGGCTCAGCTGCCTCCAGCCGTGGTGACTCATGGACTGCAGCTCTCCAGCCTCCTCCTGGCTCTATGCTGAGGTACCATCTCTCAGTCTCTGCTGTTCTCCAGGCCTCTCTGGAAACCCTGCTACGAGCAACCAAGTTCCTGAAGAAGAGGAGGTTCATGCAACTGCTGGAGAGGGAGCAGCCATGGAGATTCAGCGAGTGTCTAGTAAGGACAGTTCCAAAGCCCCAAACCCAACCTGAACAAACCCTCTGCCCCTAATACCCAGTGTGTGGGGCTGGCAGCTCTGCTCCTGCCCACTGCTGCACCCACTGCCAGCTGATCAAAAGAAGAGCTGTGCCAACCCTTCCCTGTTTCCCCTTGTGCTCTCTCCAGCTGTCAGAGGGCTGGAGGACAACAGACGAGTACCGACGCCAGTCCTTGACATACTTGGAGAGCTCACAGGAGTCCATGAGAGAGACAGCTATCAGGTTCATCGGTGAGCCACAGCCCCGGGGTCCCTCTCTGCCCCACTGCAGCTCAGCCCCAGCCCTGGCTGCTACACTGGTAGCAGGATTCAGCCCAGTGGCTCTGGACCCCCAACTCCAAGTGCAGGGTCATGGTCCCTACCACCCTCTCACACCTCTGGGTGTCATGATCGGGACTGGTCCTGGGCTCAGCCAGGCCAGAGGAGGAAGGTGTGTGGCCAGGCTGGCAGCACTCATGTCAGGGAGCTATGCCACTGGGGACATGAGAGGCTGTGTGTGTTCCTAGGGCTTGCTGGACAACATATAAGGGGACAGCAGGAAGAGTTCCAGAACATCTGTGATGGTGAGTGAGGGCAGTGGGGTGTCAACTGGGGCTGATCAGGAAGGGGTAAAGAGCCTGGGCAGGGAGCTGCAATCCCTGCCCCAGCTGGGAAGAGCTCTGCTCCCTGTGCAGTTAAGGGATTGAGCAGGGCAGAGCAGAGAGAGATTTCAAGGGCATGTGAGGTATTTGTGGCCAGCATCTTCCAGCTGATCCTATTGGGCCCTACTCCCTCCTGACCATTAGAAAGAGCTGAGTGGGATGGCCCTGCCAGAAGAGCTCCGGGGGATCTCACAAATCTGGGGGCTGATCTTGGTGCCATTCTTCTGTGTTCCAGCCCTTGTAGGGATGACAAATGACATCAGCCCCTCCATCTCAACCCTGGCCGATCAAACACTGCACATCCTAAGAACTGCACCAAGACATCGGTTGCCCTTCAGATTCCAGCTGCTACAAGATAAGCTCCGCAGGATATGGAGGAGATAGCCTTCTGTCTGGATCATCAGCTTCCTGTGCTTCCCAAGCTCTGATCAGAGCTGATCCTGGGAGCTTCATCTGCTGGGGCCATCTAAGCCTTCTGAGAAGGCCAAGAGGCTCTTGGCCTCTCCTGAACCACAGGACAGTTTTCTTCCACCCTGGCACAGGAATATAAAAAACATGTTATCATATACAGAGGGCCAGGAGCTTTTTATTTTGGTCCCTGGTATCTGTAGGGCAGTGGAGAAGAGGAGAAAAAGGGTCCTTGTGCAGCAAGTGACCTAGGCATGCAATATGGTAGGAAAACTGGCCAGAAGACCCTTTACCCTTTGGTAGTTCAGCTGAAGCTTTAGTGTTTCTAAGAGAGCTGATGGGCAGATCCCAGAGATGTGGGGAATCCCTGAGAAACTTGTCCTTGGAGATGTCCATGAATGCTCTCCCAGCCATGAACCACCATCTGTGTCCTACCTGGGTATTGCTGGCTGGATTGTTGAGGGGTCTGAGGGGTCATTTCAGCTGGCTCCTGTGGAGCTCCTTCAGGGCTGCACCACTGCATGGTGGGTAGACCAGGCATGGGTGGTGGAGGGTGGTATCACTAAGTGGTGCATTGTGGTATTGCGGGGAAATAGATTGTAGTGCAACATCCCTCCCTGCTTATACTTGGGAGCCAGGAGAGTCTGGGCCAGTTCAGCTCAAGCCAGGACTCCTGTCAGGCAGGACTGCTAATGGAAGCAGCTCCTGGTCCTCAGCTCTCCCCAGCCTGCTGCGACAAGCAGGTATGGCCCCGGGACAGACTGCACCTGCCCTATTTGCCAGGACACTCGGAAGGACATGGCTTCTGCTCTGACCTGTTGACATCAGTTCTGCCTGGGCTGTATCCTGCGGTGGGCCAAGGAGAAATCCATTGTACCTATTCTGCAGAAGAACAATAGAGGCTGTCAGGTTTTCTGAGCAGGATAAACAGGACTATCTACAGTTTGCCATCATCCAAAGAGTCGCAAGATAGCAGTACCCTGGCAGGGATTGCTTCCAGCCACCTGACTGAAAACAGCCCCCATCACTCTGTGGTGCCCCGTCTGTCTTCTCCACAGGGGACACTGTCCCCAGCTGAGCAGGGGGCTGCAGAGCCATAGCCTGTGGGTGGCCTCCTGCCCGAGATCTGGGCAGAATTTTAAAAAGGACAGTGTCAGCTCCGGGACCCCATGTGGCCTTGGCTGTGCCAGAGGCTGGAGGGAATACACCATGAGTAGTGGTGGCTGGTAAAGAGTTCACGGGGCAGCATCCTGCGCGACCTCTGTGCCTATGGCCCAGATGCCAAAATCTTAGTTCCAATACTACAGCCTCTCCTCAATGTATATACTGAACCTCTGGTACATGGCCTTGTCAATGTCATTGCTGGCCAATAACCACTGGGGTGATCACGCCAGAGAAGTCATGAGTGAAAGGTTCACCAGACCTTCATCAGCCTCATAGCTAGACATATCTCAGAAGTTTTTACTATTTAAATAATAGACTGCAATAAAACAACAATTTAAAAAAAAAGGATATGGAAAGAAATTAAAGCCTTCATAGCTGCTAGCTTTCCTCATGATCCATGGTCTATGGATACACTAATTACATTCTGACACAGTCTTAATTGCACTGCCTTGTTGGAGGCTGACCACAAAGCCTTATATCTTAAATGAGCACTGACTAAAATCAGCTCCACAGAAGCAACTTATGCTGCCCAAGTGTAGAAGAAATACATATTCGCTGCTCGGTGACTGTGTGGCAACAGCTGCTAGTGTCAACTTGTCAGCACTGCTCCATGGATTACTTCTGGCAAGGAACTGGGTGCAACAACCATAATATTGTTGCTTCTACCTCCTGTAATTACTCCAATCAAAGGATGGTCAGAGCTTTTAGGCAAAAAAGCACCATGACAGAATATTTGCCAATATTCTATGAACTACTCCTATAGTTTTGATTTTCTAACTGATTAGGTTCAGCGTCTGGCCTTAAGAAATCAGCCTAAAAAAACTGGCAAACCTCACCTTCCAAGTTAGAGTGCCTGATCTTTCTGCTGCCTTTTATGCAGGATGTGCAAACAACTTTTCAATGCATCTGCTAAAAAATCTATTTGTTCTTTCTACACCTGCCCCAAACCTGACTCTCCACTCCCTCTATTTTGATTTGAGATCAAAGCACCTTTATTTTCTCAACAGAAAAGTAAGAACCAGCTGCAAATACAGTCTATAGGTAGGAACCTTTACTGTAGGCAATAAGCTGTAGTTTGAAATTAAAGGCAAGAAGTGGTGCCCTGGGAAATTGTGAATGTTTAGTGCTGACACGGGAGACTTCTGCAATGCCCCACCAGCCCATGGTTCACATTGCTAAAAACTCTGTATCTGGTGTTACAAAGAGTGCAGAAGAGGGGACTATTAGAAAAAAAAATAGCCAAAACATTAATTTTCTTAGTATGGTGAACAATGAATTTCTAATATTACAGACCTCATAGAAGGGAGTATTCACTTTTCCACTTAATACATGGTGGTTTTACTTTGAAATCAACAAGTCTGTATGAATCAACATATCAGTACTAATGAATTCGTTCTATAACCTAAATAAAAAGACCTCATTCTCTGATAAAGGCAGGAGACGTTTGCAAGGACAGCAGTCCCTTGATTGCCTTTTCGTTTTTCCTTTAGTGGCTATTTTACAGGAAAAGTTTTACAGGTCAATTTGGATGTGATGAAAATGACAGCACATTTCATATACCTGTTTCAATAGCAGAGCAAAGCCATAAGACTGTACAGCATTTTAAAATACATTTTTAATATATTTTTAAGTCAAGGGCCTGATTTCCAGATGTGCTAAAAATTGGCAGAAAGTGAAACTTCCCCGTTGGAGCAGATGGAAGCTTAGCACTTTTGGAAAGCAGCTCCTAAGGATTTAGATGTTGGATTCATGTGCTCCTGAGCAACTAATGACCACTGGATAGCTCTGTGAGCACATAAAAGAATACACACCTTAAAGAGGTGTTTGCAGGTGGAAATAACCGGGGACTGATGACATGGATTGGAGTTCTCAAGGGCAGAAGTCCGAGGTGTGTAACTTTATACCTTATAATTTTCCTTTTCTCTTTTTTCTTCTTCCTTTTTGTCCTTTTTTTTGTTGTTTGGTTTGGTCTGGTTTTTTGGGGGGTTGTTTAAGGAAGCCAGTAGTTATTTGGTTACACACATAAAATTCATCAGAGTGGTCAGCTTACTGCTTTCTTTTTTCTCCTTTACTTCTTTGCAAACACTACCACTGACAGCTTTAAATGCTTGGTTTTTTTGTAACCATTAAAAATGTGAACTACCTTAAACTATGACACCTCCAAGGCCTCAGCAGAAAGTCATCATCTCCAAGGCAATTGTTTGTTTACAATTATGTTTTGTTGCTTCTTTTTTAGAGGGTATTTAAATCTATTTTGAAAAAACCCTGAACATATATGATGGGTTTCTAGATTGTGTCATTTTTGTCATGGATTTTGCTTTTGTTTCAAAACCAATGTAGGAAAAATATATATCAGCATCTTCCACTGTAATTTTCCCTCTGCAGAGCATCTTGAAGTCTTTAAAGACAATAGCTTTCTTTTTTTTTTAATCTCATGGAGAGATTTGTTGGTTCAATTCCTTTCCTCAGTCTGAGCTTATGTTATCGCTATCACCTTGCAGCCGTGATGAAAAACATGTACACAACATTATTATTTGTGTTTTGTCAGCAAGCTGATTATCTAGCGATATCTTCAGATGCCTTTTTTTAGGGATAAATCTTGCTGAATCACACTTCATTCTTGTGATAATGACAAAAATATTGCACAAAAGCCTCACATTTTTCTACTGCTTTTCCTGGTGCTTATAGAGAAGATTTTTAGCTCAGGATTATCAAGTCCATTTCTAATATATTCCGGCTTTGTATCCACTGGCAACTCTCTCCCATTTGAGAAATACTGAGACAAATATATTTTTTCTATGTTAAGGTGATATCGATTGGCTGGTCTCAGGAATGGTACAAACACTAGTTCTGAAATACGCATAAAAGGCACAAGTTATTTTCTCAAAGCTTCCTTTGCCTTTGCTTCTGTAGAAATTGCTGTGATTATTTTATATGAATTTTGATTCCTTAATTTAAGCAGGGTTTATGTTTATACATCTGCTGATCCGCACTCATTTTGATGTCTGGTTGTCCTACTAGGCAGTTCAGCACTCTTAGGAGGCCACAGCTTTTTATGGCATGAAGTTCTGGAGGAAGCATGCTGTAGGAAAAATGGATGTGAGAAGATACAGGTAAGTATATGACATTCTCCCTCATCATCAACAGACTTGAAAAAAACCAACCCAGAAAGAGTTCCACCTGAACCTTTTAAGTTCTCATACTTTTGATTGTGTAGTTGTCAGTGAATTGTATTTTTAATTGTTTTGTTTTTCCTTGTCAGTTCTCAACAGACTCCTCGTACTTAAAGGAGGCTTTTATACTGTCCATGAAGGTGTGTGGATCTAGCCATAGATATCAAGATTTTCCATTGCTTCAGCTTATTAAAAGCATTAGGAGTCTTTGTTGTGTTAATTAAATGTAAACTGAGATGTGGAACAAGCAATAGGAAAACCAAAGCTATATATCCTAGTATTTCTGTATCTGCCTGGCACAGAAATTCTTAACTGTCACTGTGTGAGATTATTTTCCTTTGGGAAGAGGGGCTGTCAGATCTATGACACTTGTAGTTCTAGGTGGTGGTTGGATAAATAAACCAGAAAAAACAGGAACATGATCAAAATTTAAAGTATATTCTAATGTTTTCAATTTTTACTGCAAAAGTACAGGGTTTCTGTCTGCTACTGGTGGTCAGCTACCAGTGCAAGAGGACCCTGGGTTTTCAGGTTGCCTGTGAGTTTTAGTGCTGTTAGCCAAGGGACTGACGCCTGACCACAGCACATGTGTATTTTGGAAAAGACCCAGAACTGATGGGAATGAAGAGGTTCTCAAAGGATTTCATGTCTGACATGAGACAATATCAAACTTCACTGAAACGAAAGGAAATTTGATCTCTAACCTGAAGTATTTGACGCTAAGCTAGTTCAGAGATCTTGTATGAGAAGCAAGAGTTTGGTGAGTTTTCCTTCCTCATGTGGGAATTCAGAGCCAAAAGTATTTTTTCTTGTGTGTTTTTTTTTTTCTCATTATCAAGGAAAAAAAAAATTGACTAGGAATCTAAACATGTTCAGATTTTGTTTTACAAAATCACAGAGAACTGCAGGTCTCCAAATCAGAAGCATAGACCTAGAACCAGGAAGGCTGTAGATGCAGTTTTAATTGAGGGTGAAACTCCTCCAGTCCCACGGACTTGTATGGGGCTGAGTTGCATAGCAGTTCATTGACCATTCCCTCATGGATTATGAGGGCATCATTCTGCTCCCTGTCTCTGTCTTCTAGCTAATGGGAGCTGGCTACCTTGACAACTGGTAGTCTTTAAAAAACTGGTCTTGTTATTAAAGACTGAGACAAAGAAGGCAATTCCTCATCCTTTGTCACGGTTTTCCCCCACATCCAACAAAGGATAGAGATTCTCCTTGACCTTCCTTTTGTTTGTAGAAATACCTTTTTTGTTGTCCTTTACAGCAGTGGTCAGATTAAGTTCTAGCTGAGCTTTGGCATTTCTAACTTCTCAAGTTTAAGTCCTCCATGAGAACAAGGGCCAGCGATCACGAGACTTCTTCCAGCTGCTTATAGAATATTTCACCTGTACCTTCATCCTGGTTGGGTGGTCTGTAACAAACTCCCACTGGAATATCTGCCTAGTAAATCCTTCTCCAAGCAACCCTAAAGGAGTTTCCATTGATCAATTTATTTTTGTCTTATGCTTATGTAAATATATAGTTAGTTGCATATTCCTGGGAACTTGGAAGGTTGCTAAACAATTATGATATTGAACTAGATCCATTACTCTGACAGTAATATATGGCTGTAACACCAGATTCTTGAGATCAATTAAATGTTTTTCACCTGTTCCATTTTGCAATTCTGAGCTCTAGCGTTGTGACCATCCACTGTCCTCCTTGCAATGTGTCCTGAGATGGTTTTAACCCAACTGCTTGTTGCCTGAACAGCAAGATCTGTGCCATTAGCAACCGATACAGTTATCCAGTGTCTCCATTTAAATGTGCAGTAGTATTTGTTTTGTATTAATCTCTAAAGGACAAGTCTAATTGAAATGCCCAAATGCATTAATGTGACGTGGCCAGAGGTCTATGAAGTTATTGAACCAGGTCAACAGCAGAAACAGCTGCTCATTAATGCCATGGCAGTGCCATGACTCCAGACATGGTTTACAGCAACCACTGGCCAGTGTTACGAGGCAGAAACTGGAAGTCACACATGGACGTTTCATCACTGTCTGTTCTTTTTCTTCCTCAAACACCTTATCAAATGTTGAACTTGAATAATCCTTTTGAATGTTCGAGAGTTAGAAACAAATTGAGTCAGATTTTGGAAATAAATATTTCTTTGTCTTCCTAAAAAAAAAGGAGCATGTCTATGGCTAATTGCTATGCTTATATATTGCTGTGTTTCTGAATAAGGCATGCCTACAGCATTCTATAGAATGCAAAAATGCTTTATTTTTTTCCAGTGACTGTATATGGATGATGAGATTGCCTTATATAAAGCCCAACATTTGAAATGTGCATACCTTTCCTTAAAATAGTAATGCGAAACAATATGAAGTGGGAGGGGTAAGAATTGTTGAGGAGATGGCAAGGAGGTGGCTGCAGATTTCTCAAATATTTATTAATGGGCTCTTTTTGTGGCATCCATTACCACAGCAACAGAATAACTCATGCAATGATGCCCTCATTTTTCATTTTCTGAAGATAAACAGATGGGAACGGAGATGCACAGATGAGAAGACTAAAAACCCAATGTCAGAACTGTATTTCTTCACCAGAGATGGTACTAAAATTTATGGACTCCTATTCATTGTTTTAACCCAAATTAATTTATCTTTTTACAGTAGGACAAAGTAATTAAATAATTATTCATCAAATAAACCAGTGTTTTTCTTTTTTTTTTTTTAGTGTTTTCCTAATCATCTTGACTAATTTACCTAAATCAGGTAAAATAAAGATGCTTCTTCTGTAATTTGAAATATTGAGAGAGAATCTTTTAAAAAGATTGTCTTAGAGGCCCAGATGAGTAATTCTGCCTCAATGGGAGGTTGTAGACCATGAATTGGATAAATCTAAAAAGAAACTGTCATGGAAAGTTATATCTCCGCATATATCCAATATATCCAATTCAGCTGAAGATTGGAATGTCACAAAATGACCTATAGTCACAGAAGAATAGGTGCAGTGTCAATGAGCTCACAGATCACATATTTTTTTTCCTCACAATTAGATTTCCTTAGGATGAAACCCTCCTGGAAAAGCTGAGATTCGTGTAGTGTCGATGAGTGTGAGAGGTTTCAGCAGCTGCTACCTTCATTTGCACAGTGTTTGACGTGGGTCAGAGGATGACTTCCAGCACAGGTAGAGTAAGGTTAATTCAGGACACAGCAACTAGATGTGCTCCAGTACCGAGGAAGCTCCAAATCACCGTAAGCCCCAAATCACTGCCCCAGAGGGTCTTTCCCCTCTAAGTAGCTTGCTGGCAATCCCAATTCAATGATCTAAGCCTCGGCCAAGACTTTTCTTCCAGATGAAGCATATTTCTGAGGGAACTACGTTTTCTGGCATGAAGAACACTGGCAAAAAACACTCAATCTGTTCTATCATATCTTTGTCCCTCTAAAGTGTGAATTCAGGTAATGGAAGTTGGGGTTTCATGAGTCTTTGCCCTCACAGATGTGATTTCTCACAAGGGCCAGCATCAGAGAGCAGCAGGCAGGTCGGTATCACTGCAGAGCTGAGCTTTGCAGTGTGTGGCTCTTTCAGCTCTTGTCCTGCCCTTTGCTTTTCCTGAGGGGACAGTGAGGGGTACTTTCCAAGCCGCTCCCTGGCTCCTGTCCTGCATCTTTCCTGGCTGAGGCTATTGGCCAGCTGAGCTCTCCTCCCTCCTCCTGGGAGCAATTCTTGCCATCCAGGCTCTTGTGGACTGAGCTGTGGCTGTAGGTGGTTCAGAAGCATCTCTCAAGGTGATCACTGAGCTTATTGTTTGGAGGAATATCAGAAAAAAGAAAGGTGGTTTACTAAACATTTTTACTTTTTTCCTCCTCTTTGCCTGCCTTTACTAATTTTTCCTTCTCTTCAACAGAAGGATAACCCTTTAATCACAGCCGCAAGATCAATATGTATTATTGGTGTCCATATGAACAGTGTTTCTGATATTACCTCTTCTTCCTCTCCCAAATTTAATGCACTTTTCCTTTTTTCCCCACCTTCCTTTTACATCACTCTTTTCTATATGAATGCATTGGTCTTTTTACCCTCATTGGTTGAGTGAACTCCAATTGGTTGTACCTTCAGGTTGTACCTTTCCTCTGACTGTACATCAGCAACTTGTACATTTTTCACTCATGCCTTAGGCAGAAATTATGTCAGGCACTACTGGAGTTTTCCGTATTTCCTGTGATGAGGGTCAGGTCAATCTTTCACTTGCAACTTTTCTGGAAGCACCATCATGAAACTTTTTCAGAAAATCTTCCACTGTAAAGGCTGCAGCAGCATTTCCTGCAGCCCTGGGACTCTTAGGGGCTATTAGCCAAGAATGGGGGATGAAATAAGGGAAAGACATCAGGAGAAGGGGGAGAAAGCCATGTCCAGAGACAGTGTCAGGGAAAGAGCCATTTATTTCTTTTTTTGAGAAGATTTGCTCCAGACCTGTTCGTGCTGCTGGTGGCAAGGCTTCTTGCTGGGCTGGGAGGTGTCTGGGTGCCCAGAGTCCCTCCTCTTTGGGGGGTGGCTGGGCCTCCCAGGCAGGTGGCTCCTGCCCTGGCTGGGAGCGAAGGGGTCGCAGCTCCTGCCTGGGGCAGAGGGACCTGTGGCGACTTCCTGCCCTGGTTCTTCCCGGGGCTGGACCTGCTCTGCAGGGATGGGCACAGATTGGAGGTGGCTGGGACCCCATCTACAGCTGGAGCTGCTGAAGCTGGAGATGGAGGTGGCTTCGGAGTTGTCATCCTCATCCCTGGCAGTGTGGGAGTGCAGCAGCCCCACGGCTCTCTCACTGCACCAGCTCTCTATGATGCTGATGACACTGTGGACCAGTGGTCCTGTGTGCTCATGGAGGAAATGCTGCAGCCTCTGGACCAAGACCTCTGCAACTGGACCATGCATGCAGAGGCCACTCAGGATGCTGCTCTCTGCACACTCTACCAGCCACCACTCATCCCAATATATTCCCACCAGCCTCTGGTGCAGCCAGGGCAGCACAGGGTCCAGGAGATGCTGTTGTTGACGGAAAAGTCCTGCCCAGACCTCGGGAAGGAGGCTGCCCACAGCCACAGGGCAATGGGAGTTGTTTTCAGCCAGGGCACAGGCAGCTGTCCCTGCCTGGCTGCTGGCCTCTGGCATCCCTTCCGGGTTTGTCCCCCTGTCCATTTTGGTGTGTTGCAGAAGGCTGGAGAGAGCTAAGGACCAGGGGCTGCTTCCACTTGCAGATGTGCTTGGCAGGATTTCAGGGTTGAACCAGTCTCTGGTGGTGCCTGAATAAGGAGTGAGAGTCATGATGTCACAGTCCATCCCCTGAGGATGTTACAATTTGGTAACACCATCCTCTTCCACCCAGTGGTGTCATAATTGAATGTGACAATTGGAAATATATAAAATAAAGACACAATATGTAATATAAGACACAAGGTCACAATCCATCCCCTGGTGATGTCACAAAGGACATCAAGGCCTTGTCCATGACTTCAGCCCCCTCAGATGGCCTTGCCCTTCACTTTCTCCAGTACAGACTCCTACCAAAATAAATACCTCAGTCCTAATCACTTTTTCCCCATTGCTTCCACCTTGTCTGCATCTGGCCCCAGCTTTTGAACAGCATTGCAAAGGCAATGTCAAACTTGCAGTTGCAGCTATAGCTATGCTGGTGCTGTGCTCTTGCAGGACTCCCTTTCTGAACATGTTTCTAGTGCTACCTTCCAGGTTGTTTGTGCATGTTGGCCATCACTAAGGACACTCTAAGGGGTTGTGAAATCCAGCCATTCCTCACAGTGCCATTTGAAACTTTTCCTGGCTTTCTGAACCACCCTGTGCTGCATTTCTGATGTTCGGCAATGGACCTGTCTGCTACCATGAATCAACTAACACAGGTCTGGTGATTTGACATTAAGTGATGGTGCTGTCCTTAATATTCTGGTTACAAAATCCCTAAATGTTCTAAAACAGGTAGCAGTGAAAATAAAAATGCAGGTATAAATTTCAAAATCTGATGGTTTGTATGTGATTGAATGGCACAAGTTCACAAAATGTTTTTATAGACATCACAGCAGCAGAGGTTTTTAAGAGAGGATCACGCCCTTTTAATGCTCCCCTTACAGGGGAATGACATCCAGGTTGATATACTGTCTGGTGGAGAACTGACTTCTATTAGCGGCTCAGAAAACCAGAGCATAGTAAGACCTGTATTGCCACACATGAAGCTAGGCAGCAGGAAGAGAGGTTCTTATATGAGCACATCCTTAAATTTTTCATTAAGACTTGAAACGGTTGGAAAGAAAAAAGAAAGAAAAAAAAATTTAGGCTTCTTACTTTGGAAGAAATGCTCTTTCATGATTTGTGTTTGTGACTTTTATAAAGAGAAGCACAGCGACTGTATCAAGTAAAGGACATACGGTTTAATCACTTCTAGTTTTCATGGCATGATTAAGTTCTGAATTACATTCATTTTCCTTGCATTTACAGACTGAAACAGATGGTGAAGGCTCAGTTATAGGAAATGCGCCCATGACTATAACTTTCTTTGTGCCAGGATGGCTTCCTTGGATGCGGGTTCACTGTCTGAATTGTACTGGCAGAATCCAAAGCACTATAGGTTCTACTTGGAGCTCAGATGGATGTGAGAATGATTGAAGAATGGGTGACTTGGTTGAGTTGTATCTGCCACACTTTAAAATAGGCCATAAGGTTGGGTTAATAGGGCTGCTGGCTTTGTACTCAGGAGCTTGGATTCTGGTCCAAGCTGTTCTTGTTTCCATCTCCCATCTTCATGTCTTGTAAACAGATATACATAAAATGCAAAGAACGAAGTGACAGGACAGAAGCCAGATGCAGATTTGTGCATTTGAAATGGGATTAATGAGCGATCAGCCTTGATAGTGATGTTTAAAAGAAAACTCAGGGAGAAAAAAAACTCTGAGGTAACTTAATTTTGGAGGTAAGGTGAGGGAAGGTTTGATGATGCCTCTAAGGCAATGGGGTTGCAAGACGTGCACAGCTCCCCGATCCAGTGTTACAATTTTATAATACCGTCTGTCCAATTCCTGATTTTATCCACCCCCCAGCCTTTACCCCAGCCCACCCCCAACCTGCCCCTTGGGAACGAGGTCTAGGGTCATCCTGGGCCCCTTTTCTTCACCATCTTGGTTTTCTTCGGAGTAAAGAGTGTACACGGTCACGCAGTTCTTGGTCATATCTTGCAGTTCAGGCTAGGGAACAAATGTTCTTAAACAGTAGAAGGCCTACCTAGGAGAGAGACTCATGGCTGGGCTTCGCGAACGAAGATTTGGGAAAGGCTCTATCCACATTTGTTACAGGTACATTGGTGACTTATGAGGCCAATACGAGACAGACATATCTGATTGCAAAAGGCACAGCAGAAAGACTCCTTAGATGGTGTATTCTGCAAAACACGGTTCTTTCTGCATTGCCTTTTCTCCTTGAGAGTAATCCTGCGTGTGTTCTCAAAGGAGACAGCAGCGTTATAGATGGTGTGTCTCCAGGCCTCCCGATTTGAGGCCAGAACTCTTCTGCATAGACGTGCACTGATGGAACTTTTCCTGCCAAAGAACGCAAAAAGGTGTACACAGTTGGATTCTGTCTTACAGCTGAGGCCCGCAGTCTCTTGAGATGTCATTATGATCTTTGTGCTTGTCACTCATTCAAACAATATATTAAAATGGAAATTAACTATTGCTAATTGTTCAGGAACTAGCAATCAAGCCATGAACATAATTTATTGCACATTCTGCTGAATTTAGTGTGCTCACTAGGGTCATCTCCTTGTGCCCTTATATGACCCTAGAGAGCAACATGTAGATGAATGTCCAGCCGGGATGTGTGAACCCATGGGAAGAGAGTGTTCAACACAGCTTTATGGGGCTAGTAATCACATCCACAAACAAGAACTCCTCTTTCTGCCCCATGTCCCAAAGTAGGCAGCCAAGTCTGTGATTATGTTTGTGCTCTTCTCACCAGAGCGACTGAGGAGAAATTTATTAATAAGCCAATTTTAACTTACTTGTCTGTCCCTTCTATTGAATGCTTAATGAAAGATTTATCCCTTGAGGTATCTTTCTCTCTGCTTTGCAGAAAAATTTGTGTGACAATATTACAGTGTGCAAATCTTAGTTCTGTGCAGGGTTGAGATGGATAACAGCACTCTGACGTGCATCTGCAGTTGAATGTCTTTTGAATCAAGTCCTCCATGATTTATTTTTGGCCAAAGAACATGTCATCTCCAGATCAACACATTGGAGTAAGAGATCTTCAACAAGACAGGGAGTGCCACAATCTGATCTTTTTTATTACTTTGGTTTCAACACTAACTTAATTCTTGTAGGCAGCTACCCAAACAGGAACATGTGCTTGTAGAAAGACATGGTAAAGTAAACACATCAGTATATTAGTAAACACATCAGTTTTCAGTTATTCACACAGCCACTTCTGAAAACCTCTTGAAGCAATTAAATATTTGTAAATACAAGACTGAGCAGACACAGGATGCTGCTGTTAACAGAATGCTGTTCACTTCAATAACATTGGATCCGGTCTCAAAACAAGTGCGTACAAGTTTGATTTATAGTTTGGGCAACCCGAACTGATCCATATGACACCATGTAAGCAGCTGACATCTTTAGCAGCAGCATGTGGTTTGAGCAGGTCTATTGTTAGAGATTTTCAGCCTGGCTCATCTGTTTTCCACAGGGGTGTAATAAATACATGATGCTCTGTGAGAAGGAATAAAAGGCAACTCACCACGGCAAAATATCCTTGTGCTTGCTGTGACAGGGGATTCAGCATTAAAGTACTTCAGGGTTTGTGAGGAAGGGTTTGCATGGTTTAAGAGGGCACAAAGTGCTATAGAAATGATTGTAAATGAGGGCAGAAATTATGCACCCCTTCCTTATAGTGAGGGGGCAGTTATTTCACCACTGCATATGGCACCAGTGGCAGTTTGAGTAGCAGACTTAGCAGGGAGGAGGATGATGTAGGGCCAGACCTCTGCTGATTTGCATAATTGAAAAGACAGTGGTGCCTGAGACTGGAAATCCACTCATTCCTATAGCCAGTCTCTGTAGGCTTGGATTTTGTGGCACATGGGTTGTTCAGGTCCTTTTAGAGGTTATTTTTTACCTATGGAAAGGAGCTAATGAGTCACAAGGGCTTTCAGTTTGATATATTTTTCACACTTTGAATTCAGTATTACAGGAAATAGGGAACAGTCTCATTCTTCTCGTACAATATGGAGATTCAGCTCATTTCTTTGAGTCAGGAGTCAGTTTTTAAGACATAATGTTAGAAATGGTTTAGTTTGTTTGGGTTTTTTTTTCCCCTGACTGTATAGCTAATATAAAAATATGGACTGATTAATAATGAATATTGGCTACTTTCTTGGTGGTTTAGACAGGTAACAACTGATTTATCTGGTGCTTGGTGCATGTGAGAAAATGTGTTTAATATGTTCACTTATAAATTTTAATGTAATTAAAATTTGAGGAGAAATTTTCCCAAAACCAAAGATACATAGTTCCCACAAGTAGTTAGAGAGGTATTTCTATTAACTGAATACTCATTAATTGGACTCACTTGGTGCAATGAAGTCCCAAATACACAAGTGACCTTACAGTTTCTACCTGTATTTATACTTTTATATATAGGTCAAGACAGGTTAAGAGAAATCCAAAGCAAGACTTACTCAATAACATTTCTTCTGTGAAATGGAGAGGAAAAAAATGTTTTATTTCTGAAACTGTTTTTCTCACTCAAGGACTGTTGATCCTGGACTAAATTTTAATCTTGTTTCTAGCTCAGAAAAATAGAAAGTTCAGCTCTTGCATCAGGATTCAAGGGGGCTAGGGGTTCCTGTTGTAAAGTGTAAAAACGTGCAGCCTAGTGAATATATTTTTGTCATACAGGTAACAGGGCACAAGCTTTTTGCTAAGCTAGAAATGCAGACCCTTGAATTCCTCAGGCTTTCTCTTGACATTTGTCACCTCTCTGGTGCTTTCTTTCAGTCTGTTTGGTTGAAACAGAAATTGATGAATGATCAGTTGACTATTGCCTAATTTGGTTTAGCTTTTGCTCAGCTGTGCAGAGTTGTGTAGCGTAAATCCTGCTGGTACCTATCTCTATGTTGAAGGATAATACAAAAGGTTGCCATCATTTCCACTATGTGGTAATAGTGTAGCAGCTAGGTTAACCTTATCCATTGATTAGACTGCAATCTTTAATTAGTGGAACAATTAATTATTGACTTTGCATATTAGGTGTTTGTTTCCTTGGCTCACATAAAGTGCAAAAATTGTACGGAAACAAAATTACTGGAAAATATCAACAATCTAAATTGTAGTTTGGACACAGCAAATGGGTTTCAGGTGGAGTGGTGTTTGTCTGAATACATATGTCAGATGGTTTTATAAAGTTTGACAACTTAATTTATAGAGAATGCTCCTGAGGAATTTTCCCTTCAAGAATATGTCACCACTTAAATCATGTCACAAACAATGACAAGAGCAACAACAAAACCAACAAAATCTCCTCTCTCAGTTGTTGAAGACAAGGCTGTGGAAGAGAATGAAATGTCTCTCTCTGCTTGCAGGTACCTCTGATTCTTGAAAAGGGTTCACCAGGGGCGGTTGACCTTAGCTGGCTGCCAGTGGCCCACCAAGCTGCTCTCTCACTCCTCCTCTTCAGGAGGACCTGTGAGAAAATAAGATGAAAAAGTTGTAGGTCAAGATAAAGACAGTTTAACTAAAATAAATAAATAAATAAAGACTGCACATAGAAACAAAGAGAGGGGAAAAAAAGTATTCTCAGTTTCTCATCAGCTGGTGGTATTCAGTCAATTCCTGGGCCTCAATAAAGGTAGAAGTTGCTTCAGAAAACAGATACCTTAAGAACAAATGTCCCATCCCCAAGCAAGGTTTTACATCTCCAGTAAGGTCTGTTCTTATTGGTGAATACACATCTAAAATGAATTGATGAAGAAATGGAGTACAATTTACTATACTTATTTTTTTCCCCCCTGAAATCTTTGCACAGTAGAAGGAGAATTCAGTGGTGTGCAACAAAACTATTGGGAATTTTTTGAGCTCTAGCCAACTACACTTGCAAGGTGGAATGAAAATGAATTTTGTGTCCCCCAGAGAAAACTGCTATACCAAACCTGACATCACACTGTTCTTTTTAAAAACAAACTAATCGAAGGCTTACAATCATGTGCCCTGTGGGAGAACACCACAGAAAAGGCATAAAAGGGGCATTTTATATCACGAAGAAGAAGTAAAAGCAACAAGTCTAAACAATAAAACCAGAAGACTGAATTATTTGTGAGACAAGACTAGAGGAGGTAGCTCTTCTCAGCACCCTATTGACAGAAAGTCCCGGAACAAAACCTGATGATAGATAAAAAACGTGATGCTGCACTTTATTACCTATTGAGGGGAAATACTCAGTGCTATGGCTCTGTAACTTTGCCGTCCCATGACAATTCAATGTGATGCTGCTAAGGATGGGGTCATCTGCCAGTCAAGGCTCAGAGGTCTCAACAAAGGTCTCTAGAAAGAGAAGGTATAAAGAGATGCTAAGAATTCTTAGCATAATTAGGGAAGGAATTGTTTCAGGAATTTGTTTAAAATACAGCATATTTTTTTTAGACCAAGGAATTGTGAACAGCCTGGAACTATGTAAATAAACCCCTCGACATTGCATAGGTATATTTCAGTGAAGAGTAAATAGCTAAGCTTTGTGTCACTAGACAGCAGGCAAAGCATTTCACTTCTGGAAGAAGAGGAATCTAAAAACTCCAGGGAACCCTAAGGAACATAAAAACTTCAGTTGAACAAACACACAATTCATTTCACTGGCTGTCTAATGGAGCAAGGCAAAGGAGTTAGGCAAATGTAGTATCAGTTGACTCTGAAAAGTGGATCCAGTTGTAAACATAGAACTGCTGTGAGCATTCTTATGCAGGATTTGGATTTTCTAAAAGGAATATTAATGTAAAACTTGGACAAAAAGAATAAATAGGCCCAAACCCAGCAATGCCCTTAAACCAGCATACCAGTTGAAATAAAATGTGAGAATCTCAGATATTTAAAACTGTCTTTCAAGATAATCTATCTATATTTATCGATGTGATATTGCAGCTGGATCCCCATTAAAGTGAAAACCATATCTGTGGCTATTTCCCTCATGCTTTCATCTTGTCACCTCAGTGCTGATCCCAAAATAGGAATGACCAGTCCTGCTTTACCATACTTTTCCAACTTTTAAATAGGTCTCAGTAGTTGGTAAAAAAGATGATTTTGCTTCCTTTTTGAAACTTACTTTTGCTCCTAAAGCTGCCAATCCACAAACTCAATTTTCAACGTGAAAGTCAGACCAGGTTAATTTTGTCTCTTGCAAAGGCAGCAATAAACAACCCATGATCTGCACTCTGCTGCTGAATGTGTAAGTGATTGTGAGTGAAGACAGCATCCAGCTCCTATTACTGTGGGTGCAGTGGCACTGATAAGTTACTTGTAATTAATATCAGTCAGCAGAGGCAGCAGGTACAACTCTGTGTGCACACAGGAAGGATGGCTCCAGGCAGAGCAGGCCATTCTTTTCAAACAATTTTCAGTGTAAAGATAAAATTTATTATGCCCGCAGGAGGAAAGAGAAAAATGCTGTAGCGCTTCCACTGTTGTATAAAGCAAATGTGTGGCTGTGCTTTGATGTGGTGGTCTGGCTTTTAAATTAATCCCGGAAAAAAAGAGATTGAGGAGATACTGAACGAAGCTGACAGAGAGGCAAATTAGAGAGACAAAATTAGCTGCATTAAAAGATTTCCATCATGGAAACAGGATTTAAAAAGGTAGGAAAAGTGAAATTAAATGGTGAGATTCCAACAAGCACCAATTCTGCAGCCCGAATGTCACCATCTTTTGCTCTAAACATATAAAGACATTCTGCTTTTTTAAAATTTAATTATTTTATTTTATTCCCACATGGAGAGAAAGAAATGTGAAATGTAAATAGGATGAGATATTTTATGTCTGTTTTATTTTTTATCTTGGATTTAATTTCATGAGCAACATAATCAGAATTACCTATCTTTCTACGAAATCATTTGGCTTTTTTTGCTTAGTGCTCTCTGTCAAAATTTCTCTACTGATAAAGTCTTGCATACTGCTCTGTGGATCTGTTTCAATTGGCATTGATGAAGAGACATGGGTGTGCCTAGCTTGCAACCACCACATGCTAAGACAGGATCAAAAATGGTTGATATATATAAATATATTCAATGAAAGTGATTGATTTAAATTGTGACAGTCCATGTTTTACTGACATCTGAAGAGGTGCAGAAATCACCAACAAACTTTATAAAGAAAGTCAACTTGATTAAATACTAACAAGGGACTGTACCTATGCACAGTACTAATTTCCAGTGTGATAAAAAATTAATACAATTGAAACTGTTTCAAGAACTGAACATAAATCTTGATTCGTCCATGAACCAGAAGGCAGGTCAGCTTCCTGACTTGGTGGTTTGCCTTAACCAATAGCCTGTGTTCATCAACAGGTGTAGGATATCTGTTGTATCAGAAGTTATCCTAATTCCATATCAGCTGGAATTTGTTCCACACCTGAAAACAGAAAATTTACATCCCTTCCAAAGTGTTCCTAATTTTTTTGTGTAACTTTGCATCTTCTCATTTTCTACCTTCTATCAGAGGAAGAACTAACCCAAAAGAGGGTAGACGTTTTTTATGTATTTCAAAAGTGCGAGAGATCTGCATTTGTTCTGATTTCAGGTTAGTTCTGAAATTTGTAGTTTCTTTCTAACTAATAACATGTTATTATGTTCATTTGTAAGAAGCCTGACATTAAGGTTGCTGTCTGAATACTGCAGCACCCATAAGATCCTGGATGTTTCCTTTAGGTTGAAATTTTGTTGAAGTGTTTTGAAATTTGTATGTGCAGATTCCATATCATTGCCACATCCTAAGAACACTGGGTAGAAAACAAGGAGAACAAAAGTGATATATCACTTTATTTCTCAGTGAAAAGCCTCTGAAATTAGGGGTAAATAATTCCTTCTTGTGCCCCATCTTTCATAAACCTCTTTTCTGATGTTCAAAGGTGGTAGTAAGAGACAGGGTTTTCCCTCAGCAGTTCACACTTGGTTTGGAGGTCTTCTTTAACTCAGTAAATAATCCATGACACTCTGCTTTAAGAAATTCTTCCTATGCTTTTGGAGTGTGCTTCCCACTTGTTGATCCTGAATGTTGGAAATCAACTTTACTTTTTTTTTCCCCTCTCTTAATCTTCTTTTGAACCACAAACTCTTTTGGCCAGGACTGTGCTTTACTCTTAGTTTGTATGGTGAAGTGGGAAGAAGTCATCTGGGCTTATAGGGACTAGAAAGCAGGTCACAGTCATGGTCAAAGCGACAGATTTCTGTGGCTTGACCCTTCTGCAAGACACAAGAGCATTTACCACATTACTCATGGCAAGTCAGCAAAGCAATCTAGGGACTGTTCTAATTCATGTCTAAACTGGTGTAATGAGAATAATATTAATAACCAGTACAAACTAACATAGGATGTTAGTTTTGAGTATAAAACGTCTTTACTTTGATATGTAGGTGCTCAATCAAACAATAACCATCCTAGGTAAAATAAATGCTGTTCATAAATACTGCTACTGTCTGCGGTAAAACTGGATCCCAAGAAATTGCAGGTCTCAGAAGACAAATCTGTGTCCCACAGCACCTATGTGGTCTGGCAGTTAAGGAGTTAACTCTGCTGTGAATGAAGGAGACAGAGCATGAAGATGGGAATAGTGGCCTCAGATAAGAGCTAAATTGCTAATTCTGTCATTTTATCCTCTTTCCCTTTTCTGGTGGTGGATGTACTAAGAACAAATTCAGAGATAACCACCTCTCCTTTCAAACAGTCACAGGACAGAGTCTCAGCACCGTTTCTGTAAAGCGCTGAATCTCTTCAAGAATTGGTTTGTCCGACTCACACAAGCAGGAGTCTTAGAACAGGAATTCTACAGTAGGACCACAGTAATCACTTTGTGTGATATTTCATCTGTGGTAACAAAAGATGAGGGATTGAGGGATGAGAGATTGAGCAGCTTTCTCTCTGCCTTGGAGAAAACCAAGCTCTGATGAACCTTATCTAAGCATATGGTAAAATTTGTCCATCATTCCAGCTTCTGCATTTTCTTTTGGGACATATGAGACATATGTCTGAGTAAAGAAAAGTGATCCTTGTGATAATCAAGAATGAATATAAGATTGTCATGGGAGTTACCCTGAAATGTAACATAGTGCTTAGACTGAAATACTTTACCTGTATACCTGCTGAGGAAGAGCAGTTTTCTTCATTTTCCTGGTTTCCATCCTAGGTAACATCAATAAAACATATCTGCACTCCCATGTGTTAGCAAAAGACAGGTCCTACAGAATTAGATAAGAAAACGTTCCTTAGATTTAAGGCCCGTAGTAGGAAACATGAAAATGTGTGGCAAGCTCTGAATGAAATTGAGCCTGGCAAAAGGAATTAAACTGAGTGTGATTGCTGATAATTTTCATACAGTTTATCATCCATGTGGGAGGGTGATAGTGACAGGGTATCCCCAGGAGCACTGCTCATCCAACTCCTCTCTGGCACCCAATGGTTTAAGTATGTACTCATTTTACACATGGTGATAGATCGGTGAGACCACCTTAAAGCTTTCCTTAGAACCATGTATATGATGGTAGCTGGGTAATCACTTGTTGTTTTCTCCATCCCATCCTCATAAAACTGTTGAATAGTATGCATTCCACAAGTTCCAAATGTGTTTTAAAACCCCCCAAACACTCATATTTTAATCCCTCATATTTCAAGCTTTCATATATGAGGAAAATGTACTCAGAGATTGGAATGGTTCTCTGGCTTTCTTGGGTTTCTGAAAAGCCTTGAAATAAGAGAGATATCACTGAAGAAGAGCTTGTTACCCTTCTGAAGATTCCTGTGGAGGCTGTGGTTGATAATACAGACTGACTCTACCTGTTGATATGGTAACCAGAATATTCAACTTTTTTCCTTTTCAAAGGAAAGCCAGATTTCTTCCACAGCAACTGGCAATCTTTGATTTATTGTGACATTCTGAGATGTGCAAAAGAGTTGCTTTTTTCCAAAATGTGATTATGTTTCTTCTCTCTACTTGGTCTAAGCAACACATAACTCACATCCTTAGAAAATCATGGCCAGGCAACACAGTCATTAAAGGATAAAAATGTTATTTAGGGAAGAAACTTCACTACTGTTGTTGTTTTGGACCCTATTCAGCATTTGTTGCTTTTTCAAAACTCTTGCTGGGATTCACAAAAAGATAAGTGTATAAATGTATAAGTATCATGACAATAAAATTAGTACTGCCATTGCTCTGAGTCAATAACTTTTAAAAATTGCTTTCATTATCTCTTCTGATACTGTATGGCAGCCACAAATTCCAATGTTTTCAATGTCACATCAAACACTCTGTGTCTTTGGTCCTGGGTCTAGCTGTTAATACCATGAATAAATGACCAAGGAAGATGCATCTCCTTCATACTTGTTGATAGCTTCAGATATCAGTAATTAAAACAGATGTTCAGATAGCACTTTTCTTGGTAACATCCACCACAGTTAAGAACCTCCTGGGAATGCATTTGATACATTGACATTCACAGTCACTAAATTGCAACTTACTAAAATATTTCCTTATATGGCAGGATTTCCACCTGAGGTTGCATCCCTTTTTCAAAGAATGATGTGATTTGAAAGCAGTTTTCTGGAATACTTACGCTCTGCAATTTTTTTATAATAGGTTTAGTTTTGTCAGAAATCTGACTAAATCAGATGGGAAGAGAGGAAAACAGAAAGCAAACACTCTTTAAGGCACTTACTTTACTCATCCCTTAGGAAAGACAACAGGGACACGACAGATCAGGTACTAAGACATTGTTCAAATGCAGCACCTGGGGTGTTTGGAAATGTCAAGCCTCACAAAAGATTCAGACCTTCCTTTCCTAACTTTTTATTCTAAATGGAGTGAAGCTTCTTGATTGAAGCATAATCCCTCACCATAGTTGGGAATCCGTATGTTTTGCCCCTTTCTAGATGAGGCTATATCAGGGTGATGTCTCAAAATGTCCTGTGTTGCAGCTTCTGTGTAACACTTTTAACTCATTCCGTGAATAGACACATTTTCTATCCCAGAAGACAAATCAAGGTCTGTGTCTGTGACTCCTATAACTGCCCACTGAGGACCTAGACTTCCTGAAAAGTGCTTTAAGCTTGTTAAATCATTTTCTGAGGACATTGTGTTTGTTTCTTGTTCCATTCCTACCATTTTATAAGGTTTTGTTCTTCATTAACTCATGAACTTCATGAACTGGAAATAGATATGTGGTTCTCATGAGTGTGCCCCAGAGAGGGGCAATAATGCACAATAATGTTTTGACTGAAGCCTTAGAGTGAAGCCTGTGAAACCATGAGATACTATTAGTATAGTACTATATGTTATGTCTATAATTAATATAGGTTCATACTACCTTATTGGTTATGTTGTATTTATGTTAAGAATGTGTATTTTACACAAATACTACTTATTACTTATTTTACAGAGACATTACTTAATACATGCTATAACTGTAATATTATAGTGCTCCAAAAAGATGAAAACGCAAAGACTAATACCTGAGTAACTCAAGCTCTTACAGTAATCCACAGATCTACAGGAAATCTGAAGCTCAGAACAACATGTGCCCAAGTTTTGCCCTTTGTCTAGATGTTTTCCAAGTGGTGTCTGGGTAATGGGAGGGCTGTCTGGGACCAGTGGTTCTTGCTGCTTGAGCAGCACTGTTTGGCAAAGCAGACACGTTCCTGTAGCATCTCAGGGGAATGGTACCCTACATTGTGAGAGGCGAATCTTGGCTCTTTGAGTTAAGGAAGGAGGCTTTTTCAAAAGAATAGAGATATGGAACTTAACACCAAAACTTCTAGTTTTATAATCAAGATTATGGCCCTGATTTTCAAAGCCACCTGTCTTTCAATAATTCTTATAGACTGCAGCTAGAATCTCTATAGATTCTAATTCATTCTAGCGAGACATTGGTTTTTAAAAACAAGTAATATACTAAAATCTGTGTGTAGGGCAGTCACATTACAAATAACTGAATCCCTGTTATTTTATTAATATTTGTTTCTCAAAATTGATACACAAGTTCAACATAGAATCATAGATTCAATCAGGTTAGAAAAAACCTCCAAGATCATCTAGTCCAGCCTTTGACAGAGCCCAACCTTGTCAACTAAACCACAGCACCTAGAGCCACATCTAGTAATTTCTTTAACACCTCCATGGATGGTGACTCCACCACATCCAACAAGGATGTAACCCTAAAATAACAGTAGCCTCCACCATCCCCTTTCTCCCTCTTCATTTTTAAAAGCTGGTTTTGATATCAATTATGCACCTGATTTGATGAGGTTGAATATGTATCTCTCTGTGAGTTGTTAAGTACATGTGAATTTGATTTGGATATTGAAAGGCAGAGATGACCATTTCAAGTCTCTTCCAGTTCTGTTTTAAGCAATTTTGGAAGACAGAGAATGGATTGGATCTCTTTGGAAACAGCAGAAAATATGTACTAAGGCACAAGACTGGCTTTATTGGATGGTGAAACAGGAAGAGTTAAACATGAATAGCTATAACGGCAACCATGAAAATAATAATAATACTAACCAGTTCTTTTGCTTTTTAATTGATATTAATTATCTGAAGAAACCATAGAACAAATTGTTGATTTATATATATTTCTCAAAACAAATTGTGAAAATTAACTAACTTCCAAATAAAGACTTTCAGCTGATTAAGTGGCACTATGCTCCTGCTCTATCTTATATAGAAGAAGTTTTTATGACCAGAATATCTTGGATTCCATAAAAGGAAAATAAGTGAAATGAAGGTATTTTTAATTCCAGGAAGTACAAGCCTAAAAGAAGGATGATATTTTTCAGATCTTTCTCCTTTTTTTCCCTTAAGTTGAGTTTGGGTGAATATTTGATACTGTAGAGCAGCAGGGCTGTGATTCTGGCAGGCGCTTGACAACATGCCTAATTTTAAGCTATGCATTTACTAAATAAAGAGCCAGCTAGGGCTTGTGGGATCCTCATTCAACATTAAACTTGATTCAGTACTCTTTGTGCATTGAAACGCAGGAAAAATATGCTAACCCACCTCTGATTCCTAATGGTGATTTCAGTTAAGCAAGTATGTGGGTGTTTCAGGGACTGTTCCTATTTCTTTCTATTTCTGTTTCATTTATGCTGTGATTAAAATAAGCATATAATGGGTATAAACTGTGCCCAGACTATTCCTGCATTCAGGAACATTTGTCCCCTAACTTCCCTTCATTTGAGGATGTGCTTATTAGGGTTTTCTCTTTCCCTGTCAGTAAGGTATAATTTCAGTAAGGTACTAGTATCTGAACTAAGTCTTCTATCTATTGTAAGTACTATTGATAAACAGTTAATAATAATAAAAAAGCGAGACTATCTTACACTTTTTCTATGATGTGTGAGATCTTTCTCTGAGTTTAAAGGCAAACTCCAGATTTGCCCATATACCAGTGCAGCCAGTTTTCTCTTGTTCAGTGTAAAGCTGATTGTAATAGCAAATATGTGTGGAAAGAAAACTATCTCAGTAGCAGAGGGGATGGGAAAAAGCCAGAGATATTTGCGCTTACTGACCTGCAACAGAAATTTTAATTTCAGAACTGTAGGGATGTGAAATGTCACCTTTTATGCACAATGAATCAAGGCCATCCTGCTGGTGCAGATTTTTGCCTTTGTTGGACCAGAAAAAGACTTCACACATCAGAAAACCCCCAGAGCTTTGTTCTTCTGCACATCATCATATGGTTTAGAAGATGATATTGCTTTTCACAAAGATGGTCAGAGGGCCAGAGCTCCTCTGCTCTGGAGACAGGCTGAGAGAGACAGGCTTGTTCAGCTTGGAACAGAAAAGGCTCTGGCGAGACCTTAGAGCCCCTTCCAGAGCCTAAGGGGGCTCCAAGAAAGCTGGAGAGGGACTTTCGAGAAAGATATGGAGTGACAGGACAAGGGAGAATGTCTTCAAACTGACAGAGGGCAGGTTTAGATGGGATATTGGGAAGAAATTCTTGACTGTGAGGGTGGTGAGACCCTGACACAGGTTGCCCAGAGAAGCTGTGGCTGCCTCATTACTAGAGGTGTTCAAGGCCAGGTTGGATAGGACTTTGAGCAACCCGGTCTTGTGGAAAATGTCCGTGCTCATGGCAGGGGGGTTATACCACGTGACCTTTAAGGTACCTTCCAACCAAAACCATTCTATGATTCTTAGATAATTCTATGATTATTGCATTTGACTGCTCTTTTTCTTCTAGCTCTCTACAAGTCTATAATTTTGTGAACAAAACCAACCCTTTCCCACCTCAGGGGGATCCAGCTGCCTGAGCTCAGCTCTCAACCGATTCCCAGCACCGGCAGAAACTGTTCTCTGAATTTTAACCTGAAATGTAGGCAAATGGCTGTTGCAGGTGCAGTGGGAGCTTCAGACAATGTTTACCCGGCAAGTCCTCTCATTGAGTCACGGGGTGCAGAAAGGACCCCCTAGCTTTCTAAACTCCTTCTCAGAAAGGAGCCTGGGTGCAGCTGGATTCAATCTTAGCTGAAGACTCAGGGAACAGTTTATGTTTAAAGGATTACACAGGTGTAATTTAGTCTTTACATGACTTTGTCCTGCGGGATTAAGGATGGCAAACCAAATATATTTATATAAGTAAATGATTTATTTAAGTTCATTATGATAATGATTAGACTAAAATATCAGTCAGAATTATTTGCTTCACAGTATAGGTAGCTACAACTATTAGTATAATGCACTATCTTTGAAGCGGTGTTGAGGCAATTATATTAAAGCTAGCAAAAAAACAGCTATGAAGTAGAGATGGATATCACTCACCCATACCGAGGACCAGCCCCTGGCCACGGGCTGCCACACCAGGCAGGGGGCAGGCCCCCGGTCGCAGGCCACCACACTGGGCAGGCTCCCGGCGGCTGCCCCAGAGGAGGGGAGTGGAGAGGAGGAACTTTGGAGCGCACAGAGGTTTTCCGGTCCAATCTAGGGGAGGGGGAGAGGGGTCTGGTGGGCCATCGGATCTCAGTGGGGAGGAAGCCTGTGTACCCCTATGAAGTTGCAAGCTATGCTGGTGATGACACATGCCATCGGCAGGTCTCCCATGCCAGACAGGTCAAAAACGAAGGGTCAGATATAATATGTCCATGGGCAGGATGGGCTCACTAGCCTTCTTGCAACCATCCTAGGAGAAGGACAACTCTAACTTCCAAACCCAGGCAGATGGCCCTTTAAGGCCATCCATCTAAGAGAAGGTCACTCTAATCAAACCTATGTCCTGAGGACCTCGCTGCCACCGTTCAAGCTTGCTAGGCTCTGGTAGATGAACCTTAGGATTAAAGGGTGGGTTCAGTTCCGCGCATACTGCATCTCACCTAAAAAATCCATTGCTCAGGCTTGAAGGCTTTACTCACATTCACAAATGTCGCTGGAACAGAGAGATTTCTCTGAACAATTTTTCCTGCACTCTGTAGGCCTTGTTTGCCATGGAAGTGACAAGCCTGTATTGTTTATACTTATAGACTGTGTGAAAATATGTGATGTTTATACTTGTTAGCTGTGTGTCTAATTATAAGGTTTGAGAACATAATATGTTTATAGAAAGAAAAACTTGAGAAACTGAAGATAATGAAACACCTGCAAATTTAGTAAAACTCTAAAAGCAGATTAACTAGAAAGAGGTTTCTATGCCAAGGATGATTTCAGATCGCGTGGACAGAACATCAGGTCCAATGAACTGGGGACATGAGACATGTGCACAGACTGAGCTATCCAATCATCTTATTGTGAGCATGTACCCTGAGCAAACTAAACTGTATAAAAGTTAACTGATTTAAATAATAAATTGGACATTGCTTTGATCACATTGGTCATGTTGCTATGTCTCTGAGCCTCCCCATCGATACACAAAGCCCTGTAGTGACGGGCGAGGGTCGAAATGGCAGGTGAAAGGTGCACTGGAAGCCGCAGACCCAACCCTGCATGCAGGTGGTTCAGGATATTGGTCATTTGAGACTGACCGGAGATGACAGTCTCTTGGGGCAGCACCCTGAACGACCAAGCAGCCTTTTCAAGGACAGCACTGCTTGCTCCACTCGGAGAGGGGCCTAGAAAAGGTGGCCTAAACAAAGCTCATCTCCACCTTCACCCAGCTGGTTAACCGCAGGCCAATAGGCACCTTCTTCCAATGCGGTCGCACAAAGATCAAAAGACAAAGGCATACACCTGTACCTAAATTAACTCTAGCATGCTGGAACATCAGAACCATGTTCAATTCTGCGGATAGCAGACGGCCTGAGCGTTGTTCTGCCCTAATCGCCCATGAACTGGCTCGTCTCAACATCGACATTACTGCTCTCAGTGAAGTTCGCCTTCACAAGGAAAGCAGCCTTAGAGAATATGGTGCTGGTTACACACTCTTTTGGTCAGGTAAACCCAGAACTGAAAGGCATCTCTTGGGAGCTGGCTTCATGATCAAAAACTCTATTGTCCCTAAACTTGAAAATCTACCAACAGGTCACTCTGACCGCATTATCTCCCTACGCCTTCCACTACACAACAAGCAACATGTTGTCCTCTTTAGTATATATGCCCCAACTCTCCAAGCTGACTCTGGTGAAAAAGATAAATTTTACACTGACCTGCGCCGCCTTACCCAAAAGGTGTCTGCAGATGATAAGATCATTATCCTTGGTGATTTCAATGCCAGAGTAGGTAAGAATTTTGAAGGAATTCTGGAAGGGAATATTAGGCAAGCATGGTGTTGGAAACTGCAACGATAGTGGTTGACTTCTGCTAGAATTCTGTGCAAAGCAACAGCTCACCATCACTAATACTATCTTTCAGCAGAAAAATAGTCTGAAGACTACGTGGATGCACCCCAGATCTAAGCATTGGCATCTCATTGATTATGTCTTGGTGCGATGGAGAGATGTTCACGATGTCCACCACACCTGCGTGATGCCTAGTGCAGAATGCCAAACAGACCATTGGCTTGTGCTCTGTAAACTCAAATTCAATCTTAAATTCAAACCTAAACGGGGCAGCATCCCAAGGAGAAGACTCCAAGTTAACAATCTCCAATCAGCCACAGTAAGAGGCAGATTCCAGGCAAACCTTCAAACTAGGCTCAAAAACCATTCCATAGATTCTACAGATTCCTCTCCTGAAACAATTTGGTACCATATTAAAAACAGCATCCAGCAGTCCTCTGAAGAATCTTTAGGGTTCTCCTTCAAGAAGAGCAAGGACTGGTTTGATGAAAACAATCAAGAAATCCAGGAATTGTTGAGGAAGAAGAGAACCGCTCACCAAGCACACCTTGCACTGCCATCCTGTCACGCAAGAAAAACAGCCTTTCGTCTTGCATGCAGCAAGCTCCAACAGAAACTCCGTGACATCCAGAACAAGTGGTGGATTGATCTATCTGAAAAAACTCAATTATGTGCAGATACGGGTGATCACAAAGGATTCTATGAGGCCCTGAAAACATACATACTGTGCCTACATACCAAGTCCAAAGCCCTCTACTCAGCACTGATGGTCAAACGCTTCTAGACAGGTAAAACCTCCATTCTGAATTGATGGTCTGAACACTTTCAGACTCTTTTCAGTACCAACCGTGTAGTCCAAGACTCAGCAATTCAGTCCATCACACAACAACCGGTGAAATACAAATTGGATATTGCCCCCACTTTAGGAGAAACCCTCAAGGCCATACAGCAGGTGAAAATTGGCAAGGCAGCTGGGGTTGATGGAATTCCACCTGAAGTCTGGAAACATGAGGGCCTTGCACTCCACGCTAAATTTCATGAGTTTGTGGTGCGCAAACTCCCATCACACCTTCGGATGCAGTCATCAACACTTTGTATAAGAAGAAAGGAGTTTAATCAGAATGTTCAAATTACCATGGTATTACTCTGCTCTCCATTGCTGGCAAAATCCTGGCAAGAATACTCTTGAACAGACTAATACCCGCTATAGCAGAAGGTATTCTACCTGAAAGCCAATGTGGTTTCAGAGCCAACAGAAGTACTACAGACATGGTATTTGTTCTCAGACAATTGCAAGAGAAGTGTAGGGAACAGAACAAAGGTCTCTGTGTAACCTTTGTTGACCTCACCAAGGCTTTTGATACTGTGAGCAGAAAAGGTCTGTTGCAGATTTTGGAACGTTTATGTTGTCTCCCCAAGTTCCTTAAAATGATCATCTCACTCCACGAGGATCAGCATGGACAAGTCAGATATGGCAATGCACTTTCTGAGCTCTTTCTAATAACTAATGGTGTGAAACAAGGCTGTGTTCTCGCACCAACCCTATTCACAGTCTTTTTCATCATGATGTTCCAAAGGGGCCACGGCAGACCTTGATGATCAGGACAGTATCTACATTTGATACTGTACTGATGGAAGCCTATTCAACCTAAGGTGACTGAAGGCCCACACTAAGACCTTAAACCATCTTGTCCAGGAGCTGCTTTATGCTGATGACGCCGCCCTTGTTGCCCACACAGAAGCAGCTCTGCAGCGTTTAACATCCTGCTTTCCAGACGCTGCTGAGCTCTTTGGGCTGGAAGTCAGCTAAAAGAAGAAAGAAGTTTCTATCAACCGGCACCTCAGGAAGCCTTCCATCATCCCCATAGCACCATTGTCCAATCAGAGCTCAAATCAGTCCAGCAGTTTAATTACCTAGGTAGCCTGATCTCCTCGGACAGTAAGATTGACGGAGAGATTGACAACAGGTTAGCAAAGGCATACAGTGCCTTCGGAAAGCTTCATAAAAGAGTTTGGTGAAATAAACACTGGAAGAAAAGTACAAAGATCAGTGTTTACAGAGCCATTGTTCTGTCCATTCTCCTATATGGATCTGAATCATAAAGATCTTGCTTTATGGTGAACTTGCCACTGGCTGCCATAAGAGAGGAGCCCCAACGAGAAGATTCAAGGACTCCCTGAAACAACATCTCAGACTTGGCCATATTGATCAACATAACTGGTCTACTCTGGCCTCCAAATTGGAGGTCTGGAGACACACTACCTTTAATGATGCTGATGCTTTCGAGAAAGCACGCAGGATCACTCTTGAGGATAAAAGACAACGCAGAAAGAATCATGCCTTGCAGAATATATCTCCTAAGGTGTCTATCTGCTGTGCCTTTTGCAACTGGACGTGTCTATCTCGTATTGGCCTTTTTAGCCACCAAAGCGCTTGTAACAAATGTGGGTAGTGCCCTTCCCAAATCTTCATTCGTGAAGCCTGGCCATGATGATGACCAAGGACCATGGGCTCAGCCTCGAAGAGTAACGTTGGAGGGTGTCCCAACTCAAGGCAAAAATCTCCTCACTGGAAGGGATGTTTTAGAAGTCCCTGCCATTAAAAAGTGGGACTGGGCTTTTGTGGGTGAATGGCAGGATTACGAAACCTGGAAAGAACAGCTTTAGAAATGGGTTCATTTCAGTGGCAGCTTCCCGGGACCGAGCGAAGCAGAAAAACCACTACTTGCACTTTTATTGTACAGGTTTTCCCTGAGTTATGTACTTCCCCCGGTCCACGCGGCCCCCCCATTCGGAACCATGTTGTCTCCCCTCCCCGATCGTAGACTCTACCTCTGCACAAACAGGATAGGCTGTCTCATCCACCTCTCCCCAGTCCCTGGTTCTGTTACTGGAAAGTGGTCCTTCTGTATCGTCCATTGGTCAGTAGGGCCCTCAAGCCACTCCCTTTCCCCCGGACCTTGGCCCAATCACGTTCCTCCTTCTAGCCCTCCCCCCGAGCCCATATAAGCCATGGGAACTTCAAAATAAAGGTCTTTTTGCCTTGGAATGCAGAGAAGAAACTTGGCCACTCTCTCCTCCTGCCCAAAGAGGACCGTGTGGCTGTGTTCTTCTCCGGGAAAACTGCAGCGGGGAGCCCATAATCAAGCTCTGTTAGGTTTTTACAGTTTTAAGTGACTGTCAGTCATATGTCTCCAGGTCAGCTCTGTCAGCTCAGCAGCCTTTGGGTAAGTTATTGTTACTATTAGTTTTTGGCTCCTTTATCAGGTACTTTGTTCTTCCTCAGGAGGTTTAACTTTGGGACTGAGTCAGGCTGGTTTCCTCATTCTTCAACACCAAACAGCGTGACCCTCCTTCTCCATTCACCACTGGTAGCTTTGCAAATAACAAAATTTGAATTGTTTTACCCTCCAGTCCAGCAGCCACATAAAAACATCCACAATTTAAAAGGGCCAAAAACCGCTGTGGCCACGGTGTCCCCAGCCAGAGGAAAAGCACATGCTGTGCTCCTGGGGTGCAGCCATGTCTCGAGCTCCCCCAGGCTCCCAGGTGCTGGAGGAGATTTCAGGGAGTGGAGACAGATATTCGCAAATGTCCCATCACATCCAGGACATTGGTAGCTGTGGGACAAGTGGTAGCAATGTTGTGTAGATTGATTGTCACATCTCATGTATTAGCCCGGCATCCATGACCTTTGCACATGTACATTTGGAAACTCTTATTCTTTTTGTTTGCTTTCTTTTTCACACAGTGATTTGTTCATTATACACCCTGTTGAATTAACCACAGTTTAGTTTTCTATGCTGGAATACAAAGGTACCCATTTATATTTAGTAAAAAGAGAAGAACACTTTTTTTCTTTCTAACTCACTAGCAAATTTAGTTTTGGGAAAAAAAAATCAAATTTTTACCTGGGAATGGGAAAGCATATACTTTGCTGTTTTCCCTTGTTTGCTCAGGGAAATCCTTTTGTCACTGATGAAAAAGTACAATGATCTTCTACAAACTTTAAATATCTGTTTCATTTCATTTAAATCATAAGTGTATGTAATTTTCTGTTTGAGATCACTTGATCCTTCTGGTGCAGACTTTGTATGAATCAGAGAATGAAAACATAGTATTAAAGTCATATATTAAACATAATATTTTATAAGCAGTAATCACCAGTCCTGTTATTGTTGATTTGTTATCGAGTCAGAATGTGCATAATTAAACCTACAGTGAAATGTGGAACTTTCCCCCTAAACCACTTCAGCTCAGAATTTTTGGTGGAAATATTTATGCACATTAGTTTATGCATATTTACTACCATTTTGTTGCTACATTCGTTCAGGCAATAAAGTCATGTCAGGAGCACAAGAAATACCTGATCTTTCCTCTGATATATACCTGGAGCTGCACCTCCTTAAGAGTGTATATGTGAAAAATATTTACTTATGCTGTGGGAAATAAGATTAAAAGGGTGTTCAGAGAAGAACAGACTTATGCCTTATCTTACTGTGTTAAACAAGAAAAGTTGTTCAAGCTGCTTTTTAATGAATCTGTAATTTTTAAACTCTCTTGTACATCAGCTTTGACTCCCCGGAAACCTCAGCCCTTCATAAAAAATGCAGTTCTGCTCATGTTTCTGTCATGGGAGAGCTGTTTGTTGCAGAGACAATAAGAATGGGTCCAAAGTAAAGAAATTCATATCTAGGGTATAAATTAAAGCAATACAGAGCCACACTGACCACTTACTTGGATTCCAAAATGCTGTAACCACTGTTGCACTAAAAGGCAGAGAACAGCTGAAGACTTGAATGTAGATAAAAAAATAAGCAAGCTTATATAAAAGTATTCATTAATAAATGAACAAATATATATAATAAAATGCCAGTTCGTTGCTTCTGTTATATTTGCTTATCTTAGGTTCTGCACAGCAATCCTATATATTATATGCCACCTCCGTCTGGCATGGAAATTGTCCTGTAATAGTGAATGAGAATTTTTCCTGAGTTTTACCTGTGTTTGATACAGTTCCTCCTATTACAGCAATAGATTTTATCTATAAATGAAATCCATAGCTCCTGAAAAATCAGCTCATACCAAATGCTACTGTTTGTGTTTCTGGCAACACAGGCTACTAGTAAAGCTTGTTGTCATAATATTTTCCCTAGATTCCTTATTCAAATTCAAGGTATCAATTCCTTTCCTCAAAGCTTCCAGTGGTGTGGTCTTAACACTCCTCAGGATTGGTCTGGCAGTGTAAAACAACGACAAGACTTATAGCTCTTCTGTTCAGACGCAAAGACAGATGGAAATTGAAGCTTTCCCTGAGGCAACTGTAAAAAACATGGAACAAAAATCCAGAGGGACTAATGGTTGCTCTAAACCTCAGCAATTTTCACTTCCAGTGACATGTCAGAATAAATATTTGGACTGGTCCTACCTACAACAGCTCAGGGCAGTATGATCATACAAGCAAATATATGGGCAATTACCACAGAATCTAATGCAGAATATCAGTCATCAAAACAAGACGTGTTGCTTTCAAGCTCAGCACAGTTCTGCAGGATCCATTAGATACATTAAATAGTGAGTGTACCATATGGTTATAGAACATAGGTTAATATCTAAAACTTGTTTCTGGAAAACAATGAACGTCTAATACACACTTTGTTGCCTCAGCTCTACTATCTACATTACAGGTTAATTCATTACTTTGCTTACAAGTTTCTGTACATAAGTAAATGAGCTCAGTTCTTCCTTTCCTTTGCATTCCAGCTGTTCATTTCATCATCATGGCTAGGCTTCACAAACGAAGATCTGAGAAGGATCGATGCTTGCTACAAGCACGGTGATGGCTAAAAAGGCCAATGCGAGATAGACAAGTCCGGTTGCAAAAGGCACAGCAGAATGTCTCCTTAGGCAATATTGGCAAGACATGGTCCTTTCTGCGTTGTCTTTTCTCCTCAAGAATGATTCTGCGTGTGTTCTCAAAAGCATAAGCAGCGATATGTATAGTGTGTCCATATCTCTCAATTGGAGGCCAGAGTAGACCAGTAATGATGGTTAATATGGTCAAAGCTGAGATATTGTTTCAGGGAGTCCTTGTATCTCCTCTTTGGGGTTCCCCTCTTGTGGCAGCCAGTGAGTGGCAAGTTTGCCATAGAGCATAATCTTAGGGAGGTGATAGTCATCCGTCCTTGAGACGTGTCCTGGCCAATGCAGCTGTGTTCTCAGCAACATGAACTCAATACTTGTAACCATTGCCTGTTCTAGAACAGACGCATTAGTCATGTGGATGTTTAGGATTGTACGGAGGCAGAGCTGATGGAAGCGTTCTAAGAGTCGCAGGTGGTGGTGGTAGATGACCCATGATTCAGATCCATATAAAAGAGTAGACAGTACAATGGCTCCATAAACACTAATCTTTGTACTTTTCTTCAGTTGTTTATTACACCAAACTCTTTTATGGAGTTTTCTGAAAGCTCTCTATGGCTTTCTAACCTGTTGTCGATCTCTCCGTCAATCTTACCATCTGAGGAGATGAGGCTACCTAGGTAATTAAACTGCTGGACTGATTTGAGCTCTGATTCGCCAATGGTGCTATGGGGATGATGCAAGACTTCCTGAGGTGCAGGTTGATAGAAAACTTCTGTCTTCTTTAAGCTGACTTCCAGCCCAAAAAGCTGGAAAAAACCCTGTAAACATGGCTATTATGTTTATGAGTGCCAAGGGAAGAGAGGGGAAGTAGTCACCTGCAACTCATTATTTTCGTTCCCAGGGAGGTTAATATTAAAAAATGGCCCTCATCAGTCATAGAAAAATTGGGCTAGAAAAGGTCCCCAACAAATATTCACAATACACACATCCTTTTTATATTGTTACTGTCTTGAGAAATGCATATTGCAGATGAAGATCTCCAAGGTATTTATCACAAGAGAAAAAACTTTTATGCACTAACAGGCATTGTAATTTTTCATGAATCACTCAAAGCAAGATTTCCACAGTTGTGGTAATGATTCCTATATGAAACATCATCAATCAGTCAGCACTGCCTGACTGGCAGCAAACAGGTATGTGAAAACCTCCATACTTGGTTTAGGCCAACAGCCCTTGGAGATTTGTCTGTCCTTGTAAGAAATGATGAGCATTGCACAATTTTTTTAAAAAGACCCACACCATTTTTTGGGAAACAAATCAACCTTTTCATTCTGATACACAGCAAGCTTACAACACTTCCAAATAATAATAGGAGGATAATCCATTTTAAACTCATCGCCACAGGTTCAGGTTATAGATTATCAGCAGAAATATGTTAATAGAGTTTATGGGTCAGATTAAGATCACTAACACTTAGATTGTAATCTCACTTACAGTAAAACATATAATTGGTTACAAATGTTGAGCTACCAAAGGAATTACTACATTGAAAGAAGCCAAAGGAATGGGACTCTTCTTTGCTTAGCATGTCTGTCTAACTGAGATGCTGTTTGGGCCAATTTATCTCATAGCACCAGAGTCAAGTGACTTGACAGATATTTCAATCTAATATAAAAATATTTTTGGTAGTGTGAAGAACCCTGGAAGCAGAGAAGATGGTGCTCTGAGGCTGAGGAACTCAGAAGTCAGCCTCCATGAGAGAGCAGCACCAAGGAGTCTCAGACCCCTCGTCTGGCTGTGGTGCATTCCATCAGCCCTCTGAAAAGCCCTGGGAAACGATTTTTCCTGTCTTATACAAGGAAGATGGATATTTAGGCTTTTTTAACTGCCTTTCCTTCCACTACCCCTCCAAACATACTGAGTATAAAGAGTGAATAAGAAAACTCTTCTTCATAAAATTTCCAATATGCGGTCTTTCAAGTCCACGTTTTCTTTGAGGGGGTGAGTTTTCTGTTTTCCCAACAAGGAGAATAACAGTAACATATTGTTTCATTCTTGGTGGATATTATGATCATAATTCTGCAAATCCTGTTAATCCTACCACAATATCTATGTGGATAAAGCCTGGGGAAATGTAGTGATCTCTATTGTATCCTTAAGCTTTTTCTTTCCTTCTGCCCCCCTCCTTTTTTTGTTTTAGAAAGTGACATTGATCATATAGTCTAGTACAATAAATTATTCTTGGGGCTTAGTGGGATCTGAAATTGCTGTGTATAAATCTGTTATTTGTGGAAGCAGAAGTACAGATCAATTGGGATGGTGAGAAATTAAGTTCTTCCCAAAACAATTAGTGATTTCTCATCTTCACATGCCACAGTCAATTGACATCTTGAGCACCAGTGTGGGAATTCATACCAGTTTATCAACACAGAAAGAGCATGAATGTCAGCTCTTGCTCTGGAGAGAGAGAAAAGACCCTGCATTTGGGCACTGTGAATCCTTCAGCCTAACACAGTGACAGCTTGCTGGCAGAACAGGGGAAGCTTCATGGATGAGACACCAGGGCCAGTTCTGCACTGATCAGCCTTCTGCACCAGTCTGTGCTTCTCCATCTCTTTAGCACCTGCCTGAATAACTCTGTGTGTCCTACTGTAGTATGTGGGTTGCCCACACAATGGTGTTTTGCCTCGTTCCCTGATCTGCAGTGTCTCCCAGGAGAAAGTAACAAGAGCTGACTGTAGTACCAATGATTCCTGGCTTTATCTGTCATAGCTGGAAAAGGAAAATGGTTTCTTAATGGTATACCCAGCTGTGAGAGTGAAAGAACAGCCATCTGGCCAAATCAGCTGGGATACATAGGCTGTGCACAGGAGTCATGGCACAGATATTTGACCAAAGGATTGTATTTTCTTCATGTTTTGGAACACATCTGCTACGCTTCTGCCTGCACCAGCATCTCAGCACTACAACCTTACTCCAAGCAATGAAATACACTTTTCTGTTGAAAATACCTGCAGTATGAGAGCTGTGTAATGAATAACACTTCAGTGAGCTCTGGACCCTCACTGTTCTTTTCCTGATTAAGTTAATTACTAATATGGAAAAACATTTGACACGCAGATTTGCCTGCAGTCATCCCAGGACAAGTTAGATCAGAAAAATGCACCTGTGACAAGAGCTATAAATCTATATATCAGCCCAAACAGTAACAGAAAAGGAGGAACATGTTAATCAAACTGCACTGTAAAGCATTGAATCAGATAAGCATTTCAATTAACAGTTCAATTGGTTTTGACTTTATTTTGAGAAAGGAACAGTATTTACAGCCTAAAGTTGTTAACTCCCTTATGCATTTTTTGATGAAACAGGACATTCCCACAAGCTGTTCCTGTCTCCTTTCAGCTCCCAGACTTAAAATATTCCTCAACAGACAGTGACTTTCCTCTGGGAGAAAAACATGCTGAGAAGATAGGGTTTGTGTTTCTGAGACCTGGATAAGTTTCAATTCCTTGTTCTTGAAAATGGTACAAATTTGAATTCTGTACTGTACACAGAAGATGGTGTTTCTAATGAATAATTTTTTAGATTCTGCTGTTCTGAGAACTGTTCATGAAAGAGAGAGGTCTAGACTGCAAAATTCAGGCAGACTGGAGACAGCATTTAACTTTCACATTTATGGGAAGAGCTATAGTGAAGTCAGGACTAGATCTTTGTTTTTTGTCTTATTTGACCTCTTGTGAACCCCATGCATTGATGTATATTGAGACTCTTTTATTGGGAAATTATAGCATTTATTATTATAATATTTATTTATTTATAAAATTTATTTATTATAACATTTACAGCCTTACCATCAGCACCGTCATCTTCACGGGCACCTGAGGATGATAGTTTTCGGCAATAATGGCTGATGAAAATGTTTGAGGGAGCAGTGGGTGCTGTACTAGGTTAAGAATTAAAGTTTTTTCAGGAAACCATCACATAACGTAGCGTCAGAAACTGAGCAGCCCACCTGTGTGTGATTCAGCCTGTCCCTTAACACTGAGCAGAATCCGAGGCTTTGTACAGTGATGTCTTACAGAGTTTTACTTGGGCAGGTCCTGGGCAGCTGCTGCCAGGACACAGAGATCAGAACTGAGTCTCAGATCTCATCACGTCAGATGCTCTGCACACCCACATTCACAGTCAATACTTGCTCCAAACTCCTAAGAAACTAAAATATCAATAAAAAAACAAAAGGTGGAGTGATTTGCCCAGTTGGCCTAATTTTGATTTCAATGTCCCTAACACAGAAAAAAAAAATTCTTCCTATCTGTTAAGTTCTCAACTTAAATATTGAAAACTTGTGCTTGTTTTGGGCATGCAGTAGACTTAAAGAACTAAAGTAAGTTTACTAGAGTAAACCAGCCATTTCGATGACTTTGATAGCTTTTATGCATAACACCATAAAAGTATGCTCAGGGAGGCTAAAATAGTGCATCCTGGTAGATATAAATTTTCCAAATACTGTTACATACTGCAAATGCTTTTATATTTAAATTGGAATGGACATTTTTAAGTGTAAGCACTGTGGAACATATTTTAATTGCCCAACTATTTTGGAGAAGCGGCATTGATGTTGACAACAGCTTATAAGGTATTTGTTCTCTTAGTTATTCTAAAACAGACAATTCCTTAATTGTACAATGAGTGTCTGTCTAAAGACTTCATTAAACATTGATCATGTAAAAAGAATTTAGTTTTTTTTGTTAGATGCCTGTACATAAAATAGTTTCAGAAATGCAACTGATGTCTTCAAGAATCATCTAGCTTTGGAAAAAATATTGTAATTGTTTATATTTGTTTTGCTTAACCATAGATTCAGAACCCAAACTGTCACTGCAGGGAACCCAAACTTTGGAAGCAATTGATGTGAAGAAGTTGGTAGCAGCAAACCTGATGAGTGGATAAAGAGATACCGGGCTCTGCAGCATTCCTGTTCAGACAGAAATCTGTCAGGGCACTGGATTCATTTAGAGAAAAATGAAGGCAAGGTAATGCTTGAGCTGAGCCTGAGATTTAATTTTTTGTGTTGCTTGGTCCTGAGAGAAACCTAATGCAATATGCTGGGCTAAAGGAAACATGCATTGTAGTGGTACTGACAGAAACGGGGAGGTGGGGAGGGAGAGACCAAGGAAAGGAAGGAAGAATGAGTGTTAGATGGGGAGAGGAAAAATATTTGAGGGGTAGAAAGTTTTGTAACAAGGTTTCTAAAGCAAGCTTTCAGTTTCTTCTTGTTTCTTTCCCTCAGAAAGACCAAATTTTTAATTGAAAATATTATATCTTGCAAGAGCACTTATAGTTAGATATGCTTTTATTTTGCCTTGGTGTACTTACACACCACAGTGTTTCTATCGTCACCAAGCTGGGGCCACACAGTGTGTGGTGCCTCCTGAATTTCATGAGGTGCCAACAGAAGAGGCTGTGATGCCTCATTAGGTTAAGGCTGAAATACTTTAGTGTGGCTGGGAGATGAGTATTTTTTTAAAAAGTTAGAATACTACATTATAATCACTTGTTTTCTATTCAATTACAATGAAATGTCTTGAGACCAACAGAAGAAAAAAAAATTGCAGTAATAATAGTCAATACCTAAGCTAACACGTTGTTACATCAAAGTAACTTCATGCAGAAAACAAACTCCTGGAGCACGAAACCAAAGGATTGTGAACAGGTAGCTAATAATAACACTCTACCTTTACAAAGTAGTAGGAAAAAAAGACATTTAAGTATATTTTGCAATTACAGAACAGAAGCAAGTGGTAGTCCAGGAGAACTAAGACCATATGGCTTTCTCTTGCTGAGTTTGGTTTGATGTTAGCAATGTAACTTGTTGAAAATATTACCCAGCATCTACTAATTGAATGGCGTCAAGGAGGAAAAATCGTTTTTGTGCTCAGTTGAGAAGGTCATTGAAAATCAAGGTTAAGAAAGTGAACAAAGAGCAAAAGGAATTCTATCTTCCTGAGACAAAAATATCATTTACTGCCTATTAAGTATTGCAAACATAGAGTTTTCTTTGTGCTCATGGGCTGAAAACATAAAATATAAATGTGACAAGGTTTTCAGAAATGTAAGATTTGTTATAGAAAGAATGGTGAAGAGACTTGGAGTTAAGTGTAAAAGTAATAGTTTCTTTGTTCAATAAAGAATCATTTTAACTGCATTTAATTTTTTTTCCCCCTGCTTTCTTTTTCATCTCTCCCAGTGTCCAATCTAATGGGTGGAAGTATAGTCAGAATATTGTTGCAGTGGTCAGCTTGAGCAGGTTGGCTTAAATAGATATTACTTGCTATAAAAATATTCCATCTCTACAGTTTTTTTCATGGACATAATAACCTTATGGAAACTCTAATCATTGTAGTCAGTTATGTTACACATGTATCTTCCAATTTTTAATGAAATTTTTCTCTTCTTGTGGTAAGAGTTGCCTTGGTTATGTCAGAGTAATGCTCTAGCAAAGAGATTCAAGTGCAGCAATTGAATAATCTGCATAAGGATTTACATATTTTTCAGTTATTGTGAATTAATTGATTTCCTGACCTGGAGTTCATGTGCAGTGGAAGCTCTACTGTCTTCACTGATAGCCATGCTTAAAACTGTGGACAAGTTTATTGTATCAGTCAGCTTTCACTTTCAATACATAAAAAAAACCCTCATATTTCTACTGTGGACCCTCAGCTGGACAAGGTTATACCAGCAGTCAGCTTTCAAAATCAAAAGGCTGTTTTTCATAATTTTTCAGCACCCAAAGTATTCCTGCATTTTGATGGAATTTGATGTTTTACTTGTCCTCTTTGATGTTGTTGTAAAGGTTTTGTAAGTGCGTGATGCACAATAGGGACTGAAATAACTGTTTTGGGCACAAGCCATTGAAAATATGTTTTAAGTATAGTGCTTTTGGATCTGCAGGATCATGGATCCACAAATCCTGCAAAATGCAGTCACCACCAGAATGCAACAGGATGGCCTGCTTTAACTGGTGACAGTCAAATGAATATTTGCATTAAAATCATAAAGTCCTTTCTTCACCCAAGGCCTTTTAAAAAACTAAAGCTGGCAGCAGCATTAATGTTGTTATTTTTAGTTATTATATAATTCTGACTGTAAGTAGAGTAATGAGAGCTGGTGTCACTAGCTGCAGATATTGAAGCAACCTCTTCAAGCAGCAAAATTAAGGCAAGAACAACAGGAATGGTTTTCCTTGCACTTTCTGTATCCATGGAAGCAGAAATTACAATGACATTGATAAATCTTTTATGAGCTGATTCAGTGGTAAAGCAGTTAGGTGCGATTTGTGCTGACAAAAACTACCTTGGTTTGGCTTTTTGACCACATTACATCTTATTTTTCTTTCTTGACATTGGAAAAGGATCCACAAAACTTTAATATTTATATATTAGACATGATTTGTTAGACAATATATAGCAAAGGGAATCTTTGTCTTCTTCTTTCCACCTTGACCTTGAGTTTCTATGAGAATTAATCTCCTGAATCTGAAGGATCCTTTCTACATGTGGGGTTTCAGTCTCTTTTTATGATTTTGTCCCTTGGGGCTTGTCCTATACATTGTACGGATTTATATGAAACAGAATTCTGTCACACTAGAACTACAAACACCACTTTTTTTTCTTCAGGAAGAAAGATCCACCCTGCATGTCCCTTACTCTGCATGGATCAGACAGTGCATTAAAAGCAGAGATTTAGTTCTCAACAACAGTTCTCAATACAGGCTTCAGACTTCAGAAATCCTTGCAGTGAGACTGATCCATGGGGCTGAGCCAGCACAGCTCTACCTTTCTTCTGCTGTATTGTCCTCTAACGAGCTCAGCAACAGCTAAAGACCCAGAAGCTTGAGATTTAGCCAAGCACCTCTTTTCTTCATGAGATTTTTCAGCACTTGGATTTTGAACATGTCTAGGAATAACACCAAAGTCAGCAGTCTTTTCCCAGAGACTTCCCCAGTACCTATTCCGGTTCTTGCCTGAAAGTGTTTTTAAATATGTCCTTAGTTCTGGGCTGCAGTTGAAACACAGAGCACACAAACTCAAACCGTGAAAGGAAATGGTCTGAAAAGGCAGCTTTGACATGACATCTCCACTCCTTGACTAGGGCAGTCTGACCGAGTTATTGGGAGTCAGTAGAATGTTGCTATGAATTGTATAATTTCTTAATTGTTCTCAGTTTGCCATTCAGTAATGTGTTGTGTTTGTACCATTTTTGAGAGGATTCCTCCTTGACCCATGCAGCAGAACATGCTGTCTTCTCAGCTGGATGATGCTGGATGTTTTTCGTAATGGACATCTCCCCGATAAAGCAACTGAACCGAAGCAAGGATCCTTTTCTCCCTCATTGTTTCCCTGACCTGAGGAGCTCCTGTGGTCTTGGGGGGCCTTACAAAGACTGTAGGCATTACATCTGCAGCATCAGTCTGAGGCTATGCTGAAGGGGGAGAGAGGTTTGAAAGGTGCCTTTTCATTCTCCTTTCTTTTTTCCCCCCAAAATCCCTCCATGCCTTCCATGCATAAGAAATACAACACAAATCAGGAACTAAGATAGGCTGTTTGCAAACATGTTATTGCATTGCTTAGCAGTCCACCGAGTACCTACTGAAACAAATATATAAGTCAAAAAACCCCAACACCTAGAATGAATAAGTAAAATTACTAATTAAAAACCTAAACTTGGCCCATTTATCAATTTTATTGCTGAGAGCAAGAGGTTAAGAGGCTCTGCTTAGATTTATTTGCTTAATTGATTTTTATTTTGATTTCTTACTTGCATTTTTAATATTATTTTTCTGCCTTGTAAACTCTGTTTGATCATCTTCAGAGAGAAAAGAGTTGTTGAAAAATTCATTACTGCCATTTTTTACTTGTAGGATTTTTAATAAACTACAGCTTGCAGACACTGTGCTAGAATGGGAAAAATAAATATTTTATAGAAATATGTTAAGAAAATAAATTACCTATCTCAGAATATAAACAGGTCAGGCTTTCACTGGCAGCCAGAAATCAAAAAATACTTGATACTTTTATGTTTCACAGCATTGTCTTCCATCATGCCTTGTAAGGAGTCTATTTTTATTTCAATTCTCTTTTCTTATGTTCCCTCCTCTTCTCTGTTTTTTAATGAATCAGTTATGACAACCCTGGTCAGCAGCAAAATTCATGCTGAAACAGTTGATATTGCATCAGGCACAGTTTACTAACATTTCATGCCCTTTCTTTCATCCTTTTGGATTTCCTTTTTTTTGTTTCCTTGTCCATGCCTCAACATATCAGATCCTGAAGGTTGAATGGGCTGAGGAAATAGGAGAGATGTAATTTGCTGGAGGAGTAGACAGCTTAATCTGACCGGTTCATAAAGACGGAATGCAAAACTGGACAATCTTGTGGACATACAGACTTTAGGTTTTCACAGCCCAGGTGACAAGATTTTTGCACCCCAAAACTTGATAATTTACTCCATCTTTAGCAGGCAATCTAGGCAAGTGTTATATTTTTCTATTAAGCTTGTTTTTCTCCATCATCTTAGAAAGTGAGCATCAAACACCTTTGCTTTATTTCCTTGTGATTTTAATTCCATCTTTTTTTGTCTACAGTTGGTTTACTTTCTGTCTGCCTGTGTGACTTGAGGTCTTTGACTACCTTAAGACCCACTGTTGACCCTCTTCTTCATGTCAAATTCAAATTTAATTCACTTTAATGACACATACAAAGACTGACGTCTTTGCTCCTTTTGTTCTCCTATCTCTACAGCTTCAAATCTCTCCATTTCAGACTTGGGAGCTGTTTCTTTGGAAATGTCTCATGAAATTGATGCAGATGTCACATGAGTGTAAGGTTATACTCCTTATGCAAGGTAAATAGCTTTTGGCATCTGCAACTCAGGGAAAAGATCCAATTGCATTGAAAGAATTAGAAAGTGAGCCTGAAATTTTAATGCAGGCAATTAAATTCCACTATTAGGATTTTGAGATTAATGGTACAGTGAAACAGGCCTACTCTTTGTGGCTCATTCTACTAAAATTAAATTAGAGTCATAATAAGAACATATGGAACCAGTTCCCTTCATGTATATTTAAATTCAATATTAATATTTAACACTTATATTCAGGGCTATGATTTTTCAGTCAAAATACGGCAAAGATTGGAGTAAAGCCTTCCACTGCTGTAATTCCAGGAGCAGTTATTCATTTCAATGTAATTAATGTGGATTTAAAGCTGAAGCCAACAGGAATGCTCCTGGTAGCAGACTGCCTATGCATCAGTTTTAAATTTAGCCTTTAACACCTTGTGGTTCACTTTTTGTTCTAATGTGCCATTCACAAAAACATTATATCATTTTAAGAAGAAGAAAAAAAACTTAACCAGAAAATGAGTGGAATGGAGCCAGCAAATGGAACCAGCTACTACCAGCCAGCAAATTCACACCAGCTGAGCCTTACACCAGACTGTTGGAATAACTCGCAATCTGCTGGAGAGGAGGCTGTATCCCTTGGCTGATGTTAAATGGCACTGTGAATGCCTGGCTCTGTCCAATTATGTTTCCATAAAGATGGTTCTTGAGCAAATCATAATTTCAGGGTGTTGATCCACCTCTTGTTATCTCCTCCAGGACAAGGTAAGAATGGGACACCATAGCCCTGTAGTTGCAGTGAAGTTGCCAGGAAGTATCACCAGCAGAGTGAGGGAGAGGATTGTCCCGCTGTGTAAGTTTGGAGCTGGCTTGCCACCAAGTCTCCAAGACCCAGCGAAAGCCTTTTCCCTCCCTTCCCCTTTGGGCAAAGGAGAAAAAACTATAGAAGCTGAAAGAAACCAAATCCAACCGAATTATACCAATATATATATTTTTTATTATATATATATTTTTTATTATATATATATATCTCACAATTATATACAATGAGAATACTATGTACAACCCCCAGAAAGGGAAAGGGGAAAGGGAAGAGGGGAAAAAGGGACAAAATCGGACAAAACCAAAAGAGATACGCACAATCAAAACCAGGGAACTAGCAAAATAAAGAACTAGCAAAATGAAATCTCAGTACTTCCCTTGAGAAGACAGACTCACGGCATGCCACCAAACTGCTTCCTGGATCGGAAAGAGAAACAACAGGCCTGACTAGGCCTCACTCCCACACAAGCAGAGCTGGCTGCAGGGAACCTGTTGCCTCCAGAACTCCCCAGAAGAGAAGAGAGCGTCAATCTCTCCTCCCCTCATATTTATACCTCTGTTTACATAAAGGGATAGAATGGAATACTTCCTTGGTTACCAGGAAAAAAGGCCTAAGACTCAAAACCATTACACCTGCTCTGCTCTGCACTGGGGCAGGCTCACCTGGAATATTGTGGCAGTTTTGGGCACCACAATATAAGAAGATATTAAGCTCTTAGAGAGCATTGAAAGAAGGGCAACAAAGATGATAAAGGGCCTTGAAGGGAAGCCATGTGAGGAGCAGCTGAGGGCACTTGGTCTGTTCAGCTGGAGAAGAAGAGACTGAGGGGAGACATTGCAGTCTACAACTTCCTCCTGAGGGGAAGAGGAGGGACAGATCTCTGCTCTGTGGTGACCAGTGGCAGGACCCCAGGGAATGAAGTTGTGTCAAGAGAGGTTTAGGTTGGATATTAGAAAAGGTTTTTCCCTAAGAGAGTGGTTGGGCACTGAATAGGCTCCCCAGGGCAGTGGTCATGGCACCAAGCCTGACAGAGCTGAAGAAATGTTTGGACAATACTCAGGAACATGATGTGACCCTTGGGCGTGGTCCTGTGCAGGGCTAGGAGTTGGACTTGATGATCCTTGTGGGTCCCTTCCAATGTGGCATATTCTGTGATTTTGTGGTTCCATGAATAATTCCTCCCTTTTCCCATTCCTTTCCATACAATTCTGAGCCTCTCAATTTAAAAGAATGGATTAACATCTCCCACATGTGGCTGGCACTGAAATGGAGACCTTTTAATCATCAGGGATTCTTCCCACACCTGTCAGCACTCAGACATACCTGAGTGTCCTGTCTCTTTGCTGTTGATTTTGGTGGTTCCTTGAATTCATAGATAACAGTTCTGGATTCATCCTTGAGAGAATAATTCAAACCCCTGTGTTTTGAAAATGAAATCGATGTACTGAGAGGGTAGTCATAAACTACAAAAAAGATGGAGCTGTCAGCCTGTGAGTTTGGGACTGTAGCTGATGGAGCTTGTGCAGTTGCTGAGTTGTGTATTCAGGCATGCTAAAACCTCAGTGCTTTGGAAGGTGTGGATTCCTGAAAAGGCAGCTCTTCGCAAACACTTGTAATTAAAAAACCCCCTGGTTTTGAGAAGTCCTCGTCTTCACTGCTATCCACAAGTATAAAAAAGGTTGAAAGCAATTTTGGCACAATGTGGGGAATTGAGAGCCCTTCCTTTTTCTTTCTTTTACGTCAGACTGTATTTACTATGGATTTCACGTGCTTGTAGTCTACACACATTTTGATTTCCAAGTTTACAATTACCTCCGAAAGATACAAAACCTTTTTGCTCTTAAAGATTACCCTACCATTAGCATGACTTGCTTCTAACATGAATATTGTTGTGTTAACCTAAACTAGCAAAATAAGAAACAAGACAATCCATTTATTCCTTATTCTTGTTACTGTTAGTGGATATTTAGATTTTTAATGTGCTCAAGAGACTGTTCTTTTTTCCTTAATAACAAACAATTCTCAAAATAGAGGAAATATAGAATGCAGTAAAAAGCCTATCCTTTTCCTAAACACCTGTTGGGTTTTGTTTGGGGTTTTTTTTGGTTTTTTTTTTTTTTTTTTTTTTTTTTTCAAGTATTTATCCAGCACTGGAAAAAAAAAATGTGGTTTTGCAGGACAATGTGGAACAACCAAATAATCCACAGACAATTAGTGACAGGTAAATAATGGCACCAGCACTGGAAACAGAAAGGTAGTTAAAGGGTATTATAAAAATTGTCTTAACGATCTCATCATCTCAGGAACAGGCTGAGAGAGTTGAGGCAGTTCAGCCCGAAGAAGTGAAGGATTTAGGGAGACCTTATTGTGGTGTTCCAGCACTTCCAGGGGGCTTATAAAAAGAAGGAAGATGGACAATTTACATGGTCATTTAGTGACAGGCTAAGGGGGAATGGCTTTAAGCTGAAAGAGGGCAGGTTTAGATGAGATGTTAGGAAGAAATTCTTTACTCAGAGGTGGATACATGAAGGAGGCTGTGACCCTGTGGGAGGCCCAAGTTGGAGCAGGGTCTTGCCAGAGACCTGCAGCCTGTGGAGAGGGAAGCCCATGCTGGAGCAGGTTTTTCCTGGATAGGACTTGTGGCCCCTGTGGTGGACCCATATCAGTACAGCTCATTGGTGAAGGACCACACTCCATGGAGGAGTGACCCACGGGACAGCAGTTTGGGAAGAACTGTTGCCCCAGGAATGGACTCATGTTGGAAAAGCCCATCAAGGACTGTCTACCATTGGAGGGACCCCACAGGAGCAGGGGAAGGACTCCTGTCTCTGAGCAGTAGCAGAAACAACTGACTGTAACCCCCATTCCTTGTCCCCCTGCACAACTGGGGGGAGGAGAGAGAAGAACATGGAAGGAAGGAGAGGTGGGGAGAAGGTGTTTTTAATATTGTTTTATTTCTCCCTCTTTGGCTTTTATCCTGTTAGTAATAAATTTAAGTACTATCTCCACTTTGAGTCTGTTTTACCTGTGAAGGTAATCAGTCACTGACCTCACAGCTGTTAACTCAACTCATGAATTCTTAGCTGTTTTTTTTCTCTCCTCTGTCCAGTTGCAGAGGGAGAGTGAGAGAGTGGCTTTAGTGGGTACCTGGCATCCGGCTGAGGTCAAACCACTACACACTTCTCCCAAACTCAGTCTCAACATCCCTTGCTTTCTTGTGCTCAGACCCTCTTCAGCAAGGAGACAGCTCCTTGCTGCTTGCTTGTTTGCTTCTTCTGCACCTGGCTTCTACTGAGTGTGGGTGCTCCATGGGTTGTAGGTTCTCTCTGGTGTTTCCCCATGGTGTGCGGCCTCCATAGGCCCCATCCCCCAGGGTTATCACCCCTCTGGATGCCTAAGTCCAACTATACTGCAGTCCTGAGCTAGTAGAGAATGGCTCTGTGAGGCCACTGGCCAATTTCAATCAGAGCATCTCCAGCTGATCCCGTCAACCTGGAGAGGTCCAGTCTCTACAGTACTCCCCAGCTTTGAGCTCTCTCTCTCTCTCGTTGTTTTAAAGCTTCAAAAATATTTTTAATTAGATTTCTGTCTTTTGCATGACCCAGTTATGTATGCCGTTCAATGTGTTTGATGTTTATAAGTTCTTTCTTTCTGCTTTTGCTTTCACTGCAATAACTCTGACTTATCTGAATTATCAAAGTAATTAATGCAGCAATTATTAAATAAACCAAAATGCATATTTTAGAAAATGTTTCCTGTCTTTGAAACTACACTGTCCTAAATATTAGTTATATTTTAATTTAAGTTTTTCATGTTATCACGTATTTTTTTTAGTCTCTTTGACAGATCATTTTTTTCTTAAAATTCAAGGGAAGAGGATGAAAATTTGCAGTAGGAACAGCACACCACAAATCTCCTTTTCCATTGACTCTCAGACAGCGACATATCCTGATTTTTTCAAATGTTGCAGTTGATTTCAGCAGGTGAAGGACAGAGCTCATGCACCAGCATTGTACCTTATTTGCCACAAGGAGAGCAGGGAGTATGTTCTTTATTTTGGATTGAATGTTTAATGGGTTGCGTGCATTTCATTTCCTTAGGGGGCTTAGAAAATCGTAAGCTGAAGTTAGTTCAATTAGTCATGAAGGCTGCTTGAAAATATCTTTGGATCTTCCTTTGTGTTGGCATCAGAGCATATCAGGACAGCCCCAGCTGCACTCGTGAGGAGTACTGCTTGATCTTAGGAGAATTTAATATAGTAAATACACATATCAAAAATTGGGACTAAATAGTCTCTCCATACATAAACACTTCCACGAATTCATGTCAAAACAAGCACGTCAACTTGAAACAAAAATAAATCAAAAACCAACATAACAACAATAAAAAAACCCAAACAAAAATAAACCCAAAAGCCAGATAATAATTTGTTTTAAATTGATAAAACATTGACTTTCGGATGAGAAACATCCAATTTGAAATTATGTGGTGACCTTAATTCTGCTTGAGTAATAATTTGTGGGATAGTTGTTTCTTTTAAGAATTCTAACTGTTGTAGGTACTGTAGGTAAATATTAGAATTAATTATATTGATGTTATTTTATATAATTACTATTTTAATATTGTTGTTATTATTGGAATTAAAGAAACTGCCAAATCTACACACAGTCTTGGAATTACTTTTTCCTGTAATTTAGATTCTGAATTTTCTCTTACTATAAATGCCAGTAATATAAATGTATAATATAACATAATAATATATTAAATACATAATATAAATATATAACATAAATGTATATTCATACGCTATGTTGTATAAGTCTGTTGTGTGCTGCTTATGGCAAACCTTGTCTGCAGCTGATTACAGGTGTATACATGGCAAAATTCAAGGGATTGGAGAAAAAACCCCTTTTTTTTCCCCTCTGTGGATCAGTTTATAGCCACCTCAATAACACATTTTCCATGGATCTTGTCCCAAATGAGTATAGTATTTCTTTATGAACTGCTACATAGAAGAACTACTTGAATATGCCTGTATTGAAGGACTTCTTGTTTGTTTGTTTCAAGAGTTCTCCTTATCTTGAAGGAGATACAAACCTTTATTAAAGTTTCATAGGTTTATGCTTTTCAAATCTTGAAGTGATTAATACCTTCTAAACTTGCTGCCAGTTCTAATAGACATCACCAGTGCAACAGACCAGGCTCTCGAACTCACATTTATAAGCTTCAAATCAGATGTGAGGTCAGATGCACTAGCGGGGAAATTTTTCCTAGACATACTTTCATTAGCTCATGTTAATAAAATGGAAATAGTAGCAGTAACCTAGACACAGTGGAATCCGGTAAAATTACAGGAATGTGAATTTAAGACACAGAACATAATCTTTTGTGACATATCTGATTTCACTATTATATTTTGTTCTTCTTCAATTGTCAGAATCGTAGATGCCTCTGTTAGCAGTCAATTTGGAACATCCAACTGAAAAGCTTAAAAAAGAGACTAAGACATGGATCTTTTAATTCAAGACTTCCTTTTTCCTGTCTTCTTTTAACTCTAACTGGAATATTTTTGAAACACTATTCTTCTGTTAGTTTCTTTGTTTTCTTGCCTTTTTGTTACGCAGATGTGACTGGTGGAGATCACAGAGGCTTCTCCTTTCACCACAGGGAAGCAAAACTTGCCCTACAAGACCACAGAGTGTTTTGCATTTCTTCCTTTGTGCTTGATGATTGTCTTAGTCAAGTCTACCACAGTGGTGGCACAGGGACTACCTGAAAACTTTCTCTTTCTGAACTAACAAGTGGAAAAGTGGTTAAAGCATTATTCTGATAGTCCTTTTCTGTAGATGCTGGAGGGCACTGAAGCTCCTGTCTGAGTCTGGTCTCCCAATAGGCCCTGTAGAGGATGCATGAACAATCTTAGGTAAAGGATGGTGGTCTGAAGTGGTTGAGAAGATTTTGAGTGCAAGGACTTGAATAACCACATTACTCACTATAAAGACATATTAAATGCTGTTGGAGGGAGGCTTTTCTACCTAGTGATGTTCAGTCTGTGGTTTGAGGACATGAACTACTCCTAAACCACCACAAACTGAGATTAGAAATGTAAATTCATTGGCATGATACAGCATTCAGCACACAGACATTTGCTTGAGGAGTCTGTAAATCCCCTTGCAATTGTTTGAGGGTCCCTAAATTATCACCATTGCTAGATATTCACATTTGCATATTTCACACCTGTTCTGTTTATGCAGAGACAGTGATCAGCATGAAACATGAGGGCTGCCAAAGGGCCCTCTGCACTGCAGGCTGTGCAGTAGATCTTTCTGTGTGACATCTTTGTATGACACATTTATGCCCGGGGCTCTGGCTGTTGTGTCTTTTCCCCTATGAACAGTGTGCGTACAAAGGCATGCAGTCCTGCCAGACATCTGGGAGCAGAAGTGATGGCCCTTTCCAGACTCTTGACATGGATGCCATGGTTGCTCCTGGTGGCACAGGTGCTTTGGTTGCAAGAGAGGAAAGCAAGCTGCTCACAGAAGTGCTTTTCCCCTGAGCACTTGATGAAGAAGCAGATAACCCCTCTTTGGTTCAGCCCATGAGCTATAAATGCCTCCCAGTCCTGACTGGCAGCAGTGATTTCCTGCTGGGATTTTCCTTTATCTTCCCCACTTTGTACAGGGCAGGACTGACTCTTTGCCTCTTTTATCTGTCTGAAATGTGAAACAGTTACCAGATGTATTTGTCTTTGCCAATCATATTCACTGCAGAATTGTTTCAAAAAACTGGAGATTTTAGGGAATAAATAAGTAAAATATTTTTTGCTTTTACTTTCCATCATATAGTGTAGAAGCAGGTGTTCAGCAAAAAGCCCCAGAGATAACCATGGAATTCAGAAAGAGACCTTGGAGCCTGAACAAGAGAGAAAAAGAACTGCTAACTCCGCCACAATGAGATTGTGCCATGTATGCCTGAGACAAGAAGCAATTCTGAAGCCAAAAGACTGTTTATAGTAATTCCATTTAGAGACTATATGTTGGTCAGTTAACTGATGGTAAAAAGTATGTTGCAATTTGGTTCATGAAGAGTTTGAATAGTTTGAAAAATGTGTAGTTATGTGATGGAAAGTCCCGGCATTCCCCTCACCCTGTAATCTGTATATCCCTCCGCCAAGTATGATAAATTGTAGCAATTACATGTAATAAAAGTTTTTCTTGGGATTCTGTTTGCTCCAGCAGAAACAGAGCTACACTGTGTCCTTGCAGTACTTTTTAGGCATGACAATATAGGATGGAAAGTGTGAGGACCAGGGATAGGCCCAGCAAGCCACACCAAGGTTCAAGCACTGGTCCCTCACCTGAGCTGTAGGGCAGCCATGGCTTCACCTGATGCCATGTCTCTTTTCCACTTGCTTCAAAATATAGTCCTCTCAGGTTGGACTAAAAAGACAATTTCAAAAGTTAGGATTTTCTCCCATTGCAAATACTGAAATTTTGTGCTCTATCAAGTTTTCTGCTGGAGAAGAGAGACTTGGAGCCCTTTAACAGAACTTGCTTTGCATTCACAGGAGGAATGTGCTATTGTAGTGGTTTGAACCAGGTTTTCCCCCTGAAGCTAAGAACGTAGTAACCCCCAGGGGGTGGTGACACTTGAGATTTGAACCAATCTGCGCTCCTGTGAAATATAAACATACCACAAGCAAACGGAAGAGAAAGAGTTGTAGTTTGGTTGTAGAAGAAGTGGCCATGTTGTAAGACCACGAGGAGAGAGCAGGAGCCTCCCCCTGGGATGCTCCAGCCTCCCAGCCCCTTGGCTGGGGCTGCAGGGGCCTGGAACAGTGTTAAACTGGGCCAGGTGTCTGTTAAACTGGGCCAGGTGTCTGTAGTCGAAAGGCTGGGAGTTTTCTCTCCACTGTGGGCAGCGGCTGGAGTAGTGGCAGCCAGCACTGACCGGAGGAAAAGCGGCAGCACAAAGCCAAAAGATAAGAGAGCAGCAAACAAACATGCAGCAAAGCAGACAGAACTTCTGCAAGCTGAAAGAGAAGGAACTGCAGCAGAGAGCAGAAGTAAGTTCTACAGAGAGAAAGTTTGGGGGTAAGAACTGCAAAACTCCCCTAAACTTTCTTTGAGATCCCTCCAAAATGGAGGGGGTGGACTCTTACTGACTAGAAGTCCTAAATGGAGTAAAGGAGCTAAGAAGCTTGGTTGTCCTGAGAACTCAGCCAGGACGGTGTGTAGGAGGGTGACCTTGGGGCCCTCCCTTGCTGCAAGCTACAAAGAAGCTCGCAGCCATCTTGAGGCAGAGCACAGAAGCTCTGCAAGGGGCTTGAGTCCCCTGAAGATACCAGACCGTCACGAAGACCCCCTGTGTTTCGTGGTATGACCGTGGTGGAACGACCTTTGTCTGGGGTGAACGTAGCCCACGGAAGACCCCTCGCTTAGAAACGACGGGGCTGAGGGGGCTTGGATACCCCCCTCGTGAGTGCTGGCAGAGATCCAGCTCCAACTGCTGCGTGGAAGACACAGGGAACCTGCTGCCTTAGAAGATACTGCTGCTCAGAGACTAGAAGGGATCTGTCCTTCTTCCCTCCTGGACTTTTATTTGGAGGGGAGAAGAGATCTGATCCATTGTAAATACTTATGTCATGGTAGAGATAGTTGTGATCGTGTGTATAATGTATGATAATGTTTATTTGTACAGTCATTGTAATATATTCCCTTTCCCCACTTTAAGTCTCATGTGGTTGTCTGGAAAAAACACATCTTAGGTTGAGATGTGGGAGGGGGCTTTGAATAGGGAATTAGATTTTTGAAGCTCTCAAACCATGACAGCTATATATCTATTGATTTTCTTTTTTTATTCAGAAGAGGCTGAAACCAGAAATTTTCTATTCAAGTATTCATTGCTAGCAAATTCTTTAGTCATGAATACAAAACAGTTTTATTTTTAGCTTTCAGCAGTGATTCCCTCAAAAATTCCCTTTCAGTGCAGTTTTGTCCTAAACCTGTATTTTGTCACTCAGCAAATTTTGTTGATGCTGAAAAATCTGAAAATTCTGAGATTGTTTTAACCACCTTCATGTCCCTGTATCATATAAATACAGAGTTTCTTTCCCCTTATCTGTAAAATCACTACAACTTTTAAACCATTCTGAAGACATCTACACAAGTGCCACTTGAAGCTTTTATCATGGTATGTAGATAGTGCAATTGAAGATTAAACAAACAATTTTTGCCTCGTCCTCAGAACTACAAAATCAATTCCCCGCTCCTGGAAGTGCTTTAGCTGTTTTGTGGAAGTCAGATGGGACCACAATGCCTGAGCACCACTGCTCCTGTCGTGTCTGTGCAGAGGTGCAAAGAGCTGCTCAGCAGGCAGAGCTGGACACACAGTTACTGGGAAATAAAACCAAGGCTGCTGTCTCTGAATAGCTCCACAGGCTGCCAAGGCTCCCAGCCAGATGCCTGCTTTGCTAAGGAAAAAATCTCTTTAGGTATTTACTAATAGGCCTTCCCTCATAGAGGAAAAAGCAGAGATAGTTGCTGGATATATTAAATTTAAGAGTCTATGAAATAATTTGGCTGAGCATCAACATCTATTAGTTATTGTTAGCCATGTAAAAACCACTGTTTATCTCTAATGTGAAATAAATAACTGTTTCAGAAAAAGTAATGATGTGAAATGCTTTCAGAGAGCTGGAAGAAATAACAGAATACTAATTGAATTAGTTGTTTTATGGGGTTACTAACAAAAAAATATAGTCTTGACAGAAATTTTGTAGAAGATTAATTAGTACTTTAAAGAGATTTTTGGCATTTGTCATTGACATGCTATCTTAACTGCAGCGAAAAAGCTTGCACTATCTTCCATTAGGGGTGTTATAGTTCATATAATCAAGAGCTAAAAACAATACGTAAATGTAGGGTTTGAGCAGTAATGAATGCTTTTAGTTACCACTGTCTTGCACAGAAGTAATGGGGTAAATAATCTATAATGGGTATGTTCTGGGAGAACAAGTCTTTGTCAAGGAAATGCTTGTTGCTACAGAAACGTAGTGTTTTTTTCTTAGCAAGTAGGTTTTGGAAGAAAATGGCTCACACGACCTTTGAAATATGTTTCTCCCTTTCTGAAGTGTACCTCAGTTTCTGGATCCATTTGTGGAAGATAAGCATCATTGCCCCCATGCATTATTTTTGTTCTTACTAGGAATAAACTCAGAAGAGCAGAGTGTAAGCAGCCTGCCCCACATACAAGAAGATGTTCAAGGGTTCTTGGAAAAAGCACACTTATCCTTGTTAAAACTTTGGAGATGACATAAATAGAAAAATCACAATTTCTTCTCCTTTCTTTCTTTCTTTCTTCTTTTTCAACAAGAGCCGTTCTCCTTCCTCTTGCCACAGACGTAATTTTTTCTTTTTCTTTGTTTATTTTTTTCAGGACTAGAAAAGCTGCTCCAGTCTGCAGTAATGTGAATTTTCAGTTTCTCTCTCTTTCTCTGATTTCAAAACCTGCCTTTACTCACAGTGCATTCTGTGGAATAACCCTCAATGCCCTCAGCTTAAACGAGCAGTAGGCAACTCTCTCTTTTCTATTTTCTCCCTAATTGTCTTCTACCTGGATTCAGTCAGGTCTTTCTGCAAGGCTCCTCTCTTTGTTTAGTGCACCACTGATTTCAGTCTAAGTCAATTTGCCTCAGTGGGCTCAGCAATTTTTTCATTTGGGTCGTATCCAGTGTCTTGGAGGAGCTGTATCAAGTCTAACAGATTATCCTGACCAAGACACCTTCCGTAAATCTCTTCCAGCAGGGTTTTATCCTATGGAGGGCAAACAATAGCAGTACTTCAGAACAGAGTGTCAGAGCCTGAAATAATTAATGAAAAAGAAAACAAAAAAATCTTCCCAAACGCCTCAAAAATCCAACACTGGGAATCCAATAAGCTTCCCACTGTGTCTTCAATGCACTGGAAAAACATGGATAGGAGCCTAAAAGTAATTTTGATTAGGGGACTAAGCCTTATTTCTGTTTATCAAGTCCACTGTGATAAAAGATGCTTCAACTATCTTACTGAGACTGTAGGTTCCATGATTTCAGATATCCAAAGTATTGGCGGAGGCAGTATGTTTGTACATCTAACGTGTTCTGTGAATTTAACCAGTTTAAGAGTACATATTTGGGGTACATGGGTGTGTATTTGAAACAATACACACTGAAAGAGGGAAATTCTGTATTTGTTAATACTACGTCTTAACAAATCTCATCAAACAATTATGAAAGGGCTTTGGAAAGGTAAAAACCCTTCTAATTTCAAGTGTTATTTTGTGAAGCAAACCACTTTTCTTCACTTATTTGTGAAGAAAACAGAGACCTGTTTTCACTTTAGCTCTTAGAATCAAGAAGAAATTGATGTATAATGCTTTACAAACTGGCCAGGTAGTACAACAATGAGTACTGGAATAAATGAATGACATGCTTTCCAAACAACACAACATTTGTCAGAAAGAATTTTGGTATCTGTGATTATTGTATTGTCTTATATTCAGCTATGGTTGCTAGACTGGTGGTAAGGATATAAGGTAAAACTATTTCCCATTCCCTTGCAGCACTGCCTAATTTTCCACTGGACCTTTCTGCCTCTTCACCATTGAGAGGGATTTACTCTCTATCCACACTCTCCTGTCCACATTGTAGCTGTGAAAGGTAAGAAATTATTTTACTGTTTTGTCTGAAAAATCTCCTGAATCTATCTCACTCCTTAGAGATAAGAGGCAACTGAAATCTATATGTGATTTAGCAGGTTGGTGAGATACCAGATATGCAGACTCATGGGGCAGAAACAAACTTATCTCTCCCAGAACACCTTCCTTTGGCAACTAAGGAATTCCAGGTTCACTTGATGTTGGGGTCTCCAAAGAAGAAAAAAGACAGTATGAGGCATGGAGACAGGTCTACAACCCAGATTGAGATGCACAAATACCGGATATGACAAATACACGGATTGGACAATTGTTTTATTACCCCAGTTTATCCCCAGTTTTCTTAATGCGTTTATTGTACGGGTTTATCGTTGTTTGTACCCTAGTTATTGTTTCTTAAAAAATCCTCCATATTGTCTTCCCCATTCCCTCACAGTTTTCCCGCCAAAACCCCTGTTTTCCCGCTCCTCTGCCTGCCATTGGTCAGTGTTTGGTGCAGTGCAGAGGTAGCTACCATTGGCCCATTTCCTAGCCACACCCAAAACTCCTCCCCTCCTTTCCCAGTTATCCAATTACCTTCATCCCTGGGTTGCCAATCTCATGCTCCTCCCTAGCCCAAACTCCACCCCAGAACCTACCCTATATAAGTTGTTACTCCCCTAATAAAGATTGGCATTGCTTCACCGGACCTCTCTGTGCCAAGAACCCTTATTGCAGTGCTCAACCCCATTCCTCACCCCCGGGTTGTGGCAACTTGAAAGTCAAATAAAAACAACATTCCTGAAATTGCAGTGATGTAAAAGCTGTTAATCTGTTAAGCATATAAACTTTCTGTATCTTTTAGAAGAGGCTTAAAAGACATCTTCTGTTTCATATTGATAACCACTTCTCCTGCTTTTCCTTGAAGAAAACTTTAGCAGTCTACACTCTAAGGGTGTCCAGTAATGCCAAGAAACCTGAACTCCTCCCCCACGTAGGACCTGTAAGTGTGGCTGTAAGTGTTAATGATAATAATCACATCTCTGGAAATTATTGCCAGGTGTTCAGGTGCTGAAGGGAACTGCCAACCAACTAGTCATTACTCATTCCCTCTAGGAAGAACAAGGGCAGCTTAATTTGACATGAAATTTGTATGGCATAGATGACCTTTCAATATGAATGTGAACAACAGTGATGGAGAAATAGTGTAAACATGGATTATTAAATTATTGAAAAGGTTAACAAATATTAGTTCATTTCACCTAGACATGTGTTCTAGCAAACAAGACAGAACAAAACTCATAGCTGAAGATCAGTCAAGATCAGGGCCTTGCTCTAATGCTCTCTTCCAGTTCTCTAGAAGTACAAGCTCTTTTCCAAAGACTCTGTCACAGTCCTATGCCCACATCCTTCAATTTAACCTTACTAATGAAGCTGCATGGACTTACACTGACTTTAGAAATCCAAATGTACAAGAGTTAGATTTGAAACTTTGCAGCTTCAAAAACTTAAGTGTATCATTTTTATAACATTTTGACTTTAATTGCATACAAAAAATAATTTTAAAAAAATTATTCTGATCAATAGCTTGAGTCAATGTATTCGGCAATGAAATACTTGGAAATATATATTTATTGGAAGAAGTGCATGACATTTTTATACTTTAAAATATTGCTCTTTACAGAAAAAAAATAGGAAGGGAGATGATAACAACCATGACTAAAGTAAAATTAATCAATAACTGCAACATAATCACATTTGCTGCTGTTTCAGTTCAACGAGACATCTCACCCACCCCTACCTGTGGTTGTGCAGGCAATTAATATACATAACTCATGCACATCTTTGCCACTTTTATATGAAATGATCTCCAGGTAGAGAGATCTTGGTGCTTTCTTTCTTCGTTGTGTAAAAAAAGTCCATTTAAGGCTGGCATTGATGTGTTATCTGTATTGACATTGCCAATTCATTTGACAACAGACTTTTTGATTGATTAGCAATAACAGCTTGACACAAGGAAAGGATGTACTCTTATAGGCCTTTCTTTCCTTGCTGTAGCACAATCTATTTGGTATGTCAGAATTTATTTTTACATCTATCCTTTGTTTTTAATGATTGTGGAAGACACATTGAAGGATGTGAGGAAAATGGATATAGCAACAGAGTGTGTCTTTACACTGAGGTTGCATGGGATGTAAGTAGTACAGAGCAGAATATTATCCTGCAACAGTTAAAACTCCTTACTTTGATCTTATCTCCCAGGACTATTTGAAACACAGATGTTCCTTCCAGTTTCTGCCTTTCTTTTTTTTTTTACCTCTAACATAGTGAAATACTGCTACAGGAAATCCTTAATTTGGGGAATCACTGATTATAAGAATAAGCCAGATGTTATTAGGCATGAGTATTCATCAGCAGTAGAAGTTTAATAATGGAAATTTTGTTTTATTTAGCTTCTCCACTGTAGAACCTTCTTCACAACTTGTGTAAAGGAACTCAGCAGATTAAATGTCAGTGAACCTTGAGAGCAGTCTGTCTGGTTCCTGCCATTTTTCACTTCAGAGGATCTGAAAAAGGCAATTAAACAAGTTGGAGCTGAAATCAAACCTTACCAGATCTATATGGATCTGCAAAAACGCCTTTGTGTTGTCGTTTCTTGTCTAGTAAATGGCTCAGTTCTGTCACAGTCTTCTGGAGGTAAAAAAGGCTCATGGCACTGTTGAGCACAAAAATGACACAATATGGTCATTAACATTTGTTTCACACACTTTCAGTTTGTGGCCTTTAGAACAGAGGAACTATCAGTGAGTTCTTAAGACAGCTTTTACAAACTCAGCAAAATTATCAAGGTAAGTTGTTTTCTCTTTAATTAAAGATGTCTTCTCCAGTGCAATCATGCAGTATTCAGGAAAGAATTAAACTCCTTGGGCACTGTAGCTACATATTACAGTGATGTTATAATGATGTGATAAAATACATAGATGCAGACCAAGATCAAATCCACTGAAGGATTTTCAGTGTACTCCTCACATGTACAACTTTTTCATTTCAAATGTTCATTTTCTCATCATTTGTGTGCTCTAACATGTTTACAAATGTCAGAATACTTGCTCTGCACTGAAATTCCACTTAGTTAAACATCTTGTTTAGGACAACCTATGTGGCTAGAAGACAGTTTATTAGCGGGGCAAGAAAATTGTTTTCCTTCTTGGATAATGTGGTGAGACATTTATTTCATGTTCTGGGAAGTCTCTGCAGTTCAGAGCACCACCTTTCTGGTGTTTCCAGTGTGTTATTATTGGCCAGTTCAAATAAAGTGTCAACTTCCTCCTGAAGTTGTTAGAGTAGTGAAAAAATCAACATTTAGGTATTTATTGCTATATTTAGCTGCACCATTCAGCACAAGCCTATTACTTGTTAGTATGATTGTATTCAATAGAGCCATAGATCAATAAAGTGTTGATATATGCTTTGAAAAGACTGACAGACAAGGAATAAGTCTCTGCTCCAGACTCTCTTGAACCTGTCAATGCTTTTGACTCATGTGTGTCTCCTCAGATGAAAAACCGGCTGTTTTAACAGTTCAAGCCTTAAATCCCAGGTTTTGCACTGGAAGGATGGGGTAAAGGAGCCAGAGAATGAAAAGATTCATCAGAACATTACAACTAGTAAACTGGTTTGGAAAATTATATACTAAATAATAAACTAGAGCTGATGTGCATTCAGCCTAAAGATGTGTTTCCCTTGGCAGTGACATCTGAGTAGTTTAGTACCATGGGAATGGGAATGGAAATGACTCCCTCAGACAAGTGGCAATTGTAAGACTGTCCAATCTAGTGGCTTAATTTCTGTCCCCACAGTCAGATGTAATGGCCTGAAGATCACACAGAATGGACAGATGTAAACACCTTCCTGCAGTGCAGCAGGAGACCACACAGCTCATGCAAGGGCATCTTAAATGGCCATAGAAAAACCATCTTTTACACCTGAATTGCACTCCCAGTACTACTGCAGTGCAGCCATCAGATGAAAGACAATTAAAATAATGGTGTGTAGGTTCCTTGTAGCTCAAGACAAAGACTATATGAGAAAAAAAGACAATTTTTGTTATGTTCATAATTATTTCTTTCTTTTTTCCCCTCCTATCTTTGCCCTAATTTTTTCTCTAAACTTACTATTTTTATAAATCTGAGAAAGTGTTTATGAGAAAACAAGCCTATTCCTTCCCTCTCCAGTTCAGAGATGGGAGAAATTAGGAAAAAATTTGAGCTCCTGGTCTAAACCAAACAGAATCATTCCTAATCTGTAGCAAGGGAAGTTTTAACTTGCAGATGTTTATTGCTATAAAAATAAACCAAATCCAAAATGTACAGGTAGGCCCAAGCTTTTAGCTTGGTTGAATCTGCTGTTTTGGAGTGATAATGGTGTGCTGGTTTAAAGATAAACTGGCAGGGGAAATGAACCCAACTCAAAAGAGAGATTATAAGTCACAATAACAATTTAATAAAATAATACAATAAGTATGATTATACAGACAAACAATTGGTTTTAACCCACAAAACCCAAATGTATAACCCAGCACCCTGGGACATGAACAGAGTGGTGTTCGTTGGGCCCCCTGAGTCCAAAGTAAAAGGAGAGGGAAAAACCTGTTGGTGAGAGTGCTGTTGCAGTCTGGTCAAGAGTGGTGATTGCAGTCCGGTCAAGAGTGGCAGTCTCAGTCTGATTGAGAGTAGTGGTCTCAGTCTGGTTGAGAGTGGTGATTGCAGTCCGGTCGAGGGTGGTGGTCTCAGTCTGGTTGAGAGTTGTGGTCACAGTCCTTCTCTGGATCCCA
>NW_016690494.1:380439-411293 GCF_001604755.1 Lepidothrix coronata | reverse complement strand
CCCCCCCCCCCCCCCCCCCCCCCCCCCCCCCACCGTGGTCGGCGCATGGCGGTGCCGCGCAGCCGGTCCCTGATACGGCTGGTGGTTTTGGCACTGGCCCGCCCCAGCACCCTGTACGGTCGGACCCGGGGCGGCAACCCCCATCCCGGGCTTCAGCACCGAGGCGGCCCCTGCCCCATCCCGGGCTCCTCCGTTGCTGCTGCCGGTGGGGCGAGGGGAGAAGAAGCCGCCTGCAGCCGGCTCCCACGGGACCCCTCCCCGCCTCCCACTCCCTCTCCCTCCGAGGGCAGGCGAACCCATCTCGCCGTTCCCGAACCCAGACCCTCCTCAACCGACTAACAGCACCGCTCCAGGCACAGCCCCAGTGACACAAAACTTTATTCCACCGCCCCTGGCACGGAATAGCTGCCACAGGCACTCTTTGGGGCAGAATTGTGCCGAAAACAAGACTTAACTGCTACCAGAAATATAGCATTACAAGGCACTACAATCAGTAGCTGATGCCTCTCAAACAACTCCACCTTTCAATAATGTAATTCAAAAGCCTGATGAATCTTTTATTGACTTTGCAGAACGATTAAAAGAATCTATAGAAAAACAAATAAATGTGAAAGAAGCACAAGATGCCCTATTCTTGAAGCTAGCTATCTCCAATTCAAATGCACAGTGTCAGCAGATACTCAGAAACCTTCGTGACTCTACACCCATGGATATGGTAAAAGCTTGTAAAGATATTAGCCCTAATGACAAATTAACAAATAGCCTGGTCCAAGCTCAAGTGTCAACGTCTAACCAGTTAGCTGAAGCTAATACACAATTAGGCAACCAAATTGCAGAAGCAACTCAGCAGATGGCAGAAAAAATGACCCAAGCCTTAGCAGCAGCCCTAGACCACTCCAAAGTGATATGCCATAATTGCAAATGTCCAGGTCATATAAAAGTTAACTGCCCAAAATTTAAAAACCCCAATTCTCAAAAAACCGTTCGTCCAGGCCTTTGCTCCAGATGTAAAAAAGGGGTACATTGGGCTATAGAATGTCAATCCTTATTTGACAGAGATGGAAACCCACTATCACCCAGGCCTTCTCGCACTCTCCACAGGGCCAAGGGATGGTAGAGAGAGCTCAAAAATCTTTAAAAGATATGCGGGGGGAAAAAAAAAGTTGCTTCGTTCCTGCCCTTTTCAGGTTTTGCGTTCTTTTTTCCCTCACTGAGGTGACAATAACCACAGACCTCACCCCTGAAAATCTTGTCCAGAGCACAAGCTCAGTCTGTAGAGCACAGCCAGTTCTCACTGGCAGTACAGTTCCTACCTGAAATGATTCCTAATATAGTCTCTGTCCCACTAGCTGTTGAAGATGCCTTTCCTTTCCAGAGCCCTTGCTCTGAATTCAGTGCTCTGCTCTTCCACAGACAGCTTTTACAAATCATTTATGTCCACAGAAAATGCAACTGCCTCTGTATGGGCGGGGTAACAAGCACAAGCTGCACACTAGCCAGTTCTGAAACTTTGCATGTCACTTGTTCCACAGTGTCCCCTGTTTCTGAGCATTCTCCATTGCTCCTAATGTCATCAATATTTTGCCACTACAGGAAAAATTTAAATTTTTAAGAGAGCTGCACTGTCTGGATGATGTTCTGGTGTAATTCAACCCAAATTTAATCAGTTGGTTTGGATGATTTTCAGGTTGCTTTAAATAACTGGACAAAATACAAAGCTCTTTACATTTTTTTGAACGTTCTGCAGTAAGGTTCTGCCTGCATTGCAGGCTTGGTCTCTTTGCCTCACTGTCAATTCCCCAGAAGGATATGAGTAACAAGAAAATCATGAAGGTGTCCAAAAGCTTTCCTGCAGGGATAGTGACTTAAACAGTGCTGCAAAAGAGTGCTTGTCCCTAGCCAAACCTTTCCTCTAGGCCAGAGGATGATGTTGAGGGATGTGCTGTGAGCTCTTCTTAGTTGTCAAAGATGTGCCCATTGCTGAAAACATTGATCAAATACTTGGACCTGCAGCATGCAGAGAGCTGGTGCAGATTGCTCTTTAGACCTTTTCTTCTCAGAGGAAGTAGAAGCAGCACAGAGAAAAACTGTCCCAGATTAAAACCATTCCATTGCACTTATTTGTGGGCAGAATGAAACTCAAACTTTTCTCAGTCTTGAGAAGGTTTTGCTCCTCAGGGAAACTGAAGGGTCTGATTCTTATCCGTGACTATGCTGCTCCTGAACTTTTTGAGAGATCTAGGGGAAGGGAGACGGATTCATTTAGCATGAGTAAAACTCAATACTGGGTAGAGAGGTTGGAATAATAAGGTAGGATTTATGACAGCCCTCCTGAACTCTTCTGTTTGCTGTAGTCAAGGCAAAGGCACCATTTACTCTAACTCTAATCCAATAAACAATTTAAATTGAACATTGAACCTCAGCTCCCACCTGCAGAGGATTTCCTCTGCACCCTGTTCAACAAATCACCTTGTTGCACATGACCTTTCTTTATCAGGGTATCAGCCACCTCACTCATGCATCTTCTAGAGCCAGTGAGGGATGCCTGCCAGGCCAAGCTCACAGTCCTTCTCATTTGTTAATGATCCTCACAAACTTCTGCAGTAGCAATTTGCCTTACCCAAAAATCCTTATGAATGGATATAAGTAACTTACTTTTACTCCTGTGACAGCAAATTGGAAAAAAATATTATTCCACAAGGACCAAGACTGATATTCTGATTAAGAGAATAAAGAATTACACTGTCAGACACAGTTGCTCAGACATAATAACGTCAGCTTATAGTTTAGCCCATTACCAGAAGATTAATTTATGACAGTACAATAAATGCAGCACTAGTTTCCTTCCAGTGGTTAAGGTGGAAGATCAGGAGTGATTTCATTCTATTCTGTAAATCTCAAAGGTTCAACAGAGTTTACTTTTACCTCTTTTACCATCAAGTGATGGTAATGATGCTCTTATCTATATTTTCTTTCCAATTTCCATTAAAAATACCATGTTGAATGTGGATTTCAGCACAGTCTACCTGTCTGCCCCTCATAAGAAGAGATGATGCTTCCCCCAGTTTGGGTTATGGCATTTTACAAAAGTTTGGCAGGTACTTTAAGAGATTTATTTATCAGAGCATGATTAGGGTGACAGCTACTATAAATGATCTCAGAGAGAGGAGAGTTCTTGGAAAAGTTGTCCAGCTGAGTACAGCAATTCCTCGAGAGAACATCGGGGAAAATTCAAAAGTCAATTAAGTAGGAAGAAAAGGGAGGAGCAGAACACCTGTACTGACATACTGTCCTTCCTTTCTTAATCTGGTGTGGGCATCTGCTCCTATCAGTGAAATATACTCAGTTTCTTCTGCATATCTTGGCTAGCTTAGAGTTTAGAGATAGTTGAAGAGACTCATTCTTGGCTAGATGGTAGTCACTGAAGTAATGGGTGTGTGGAAAATTAAATGACTCAAATTGTTGCCTGCAAATTGATGACAATGGGAAAGCAGTAAAACAGAAAACAAAAGAAATTCAGAAGTTAAATGTCATGGTTTGAGATTCCCAAAATCTAATTCCCTAGTCTAAGCCCCCTCCCCCATCTCAGCCTAGTATAAGATGTGTTTTTTTCCAGACAAAACACGAGACTCAGAATGGGGGAAAGGGAAATATATTACAGTGACTGTACAAATAAATATTATAATACATTATACACACGATCACAACTATCTCTACCATGACATAAGTATTTACAATGGATCAGATCTCTTCTCCCCTCCAAATAAAAGTCCAGGAGGGAAGAAGGACAGATCCCTTCTAGTCTCTGAGCAGTTTCTCTAAGGCAGCAGTCATCTGTCCTCTTCATATGCATGCAGCTGATAGCTGGATCTCTTCTCAATACACACAAGGGGGTCTCCAAGCCCCTTGGCCCGCTGTCTCCAAATGAGGGTCTTTCAAGACACAAGGGGGTCTCCTTTCATCCCTCTTGGCTCTCCTTCGACTCCAAGTGAAGGCCTCACCTGTGGACTGCCAGCAGGGACAAAACTCGCTTCACCACAGGCATATCACGAAATGCAGGGGCATCTTCGTGAAAGTCCCTTCCTCAGGGGGGTTCACCCCTGAGTCAGAACATCTTGGGCAGCTTTCAGTTGAAAGCCTTTGCCTCAAGAGTTCTGTCAGAGCTCCTGTGCTCTGTCTCAGGCTGCCACCTTGGCAGCAGTGGCGAGGGGGGGGAAGGCCAAGGTCACCCCCCTCTGCATTCCTCTCCGTCCTGGTCCAGCTTCCCAGGATGCTCTGAGCTTCTCAGCTCCTCTCTGCAGTGCATGTCGCACTTCACCTCTCCCTTCTAGGATGTGAGGGGTCTCCAAGGAGTTTGGGGGATCTGGTTCAGTTCTTAGCCCCAAAACTCTGTCTCTCTGCTGCTCTCTCTCTCTCTCTCTCCTTGCAGGAGTTCTTTCTCTGGTGCTGCATGCCTTTGTTGCTGCTTGGTCTCTCCTGGCTCTCTGCCACCTTCTCCGGCCACTGTTGCTTCTGCCGCCGCTGCAGCTGTCTCTGCTCACTCACAGTGGAGGAAACTTTCTTAGCTCTCACCTGCAGGCACTTAGCCCAGCTTTATGCTGTTCCAGGTCCCCGCAGGCCCCTGCTGGGGGCGGGGGGCCAAAGCCCCCCCACCCAGGGGCTTCTGCCCTCTGCTCCTCGTGGCCTCAGAACATGGCTACCACTTCTTCAACCAAACTACAACTAACCTTCTCTTTTGTCTTCTTGTGGTATGTTTACATTTCGCAGGAGCGCAGATTGGACAAAACTTCAAAACTTCCAGGGGTCACCACCCCCTGGGGTTTTACCATTTTCTTAGCTTCAGGGGGAAAACCTGGTTCAAACCACTACATTAGCCCTTATCTCAGTTCAAAGCTGGAAAGGGTGGGACAGCAACACTTTTCCACAGCTTCTGGTTGGACCAGGAGTGAAGAAAATATTATTTCTCTCCCTTTGTGGACTAGCTACCTTGATGTTCTTGCCTTTTATGATTGCTTGTCTTATGCGCAGGTGATAAAGGGGATGCAATTAGTAGCTATGCCCAGTGAACCTGAAATGGCTACAAAAGGACAGAAAATAATGGCCCTGAAGGCAGTGCCAAAAGAGTAATTATCAGATAGTTATTCTCAAGAAAATTTCACCTGAGATAATGAAGGGGCTCAAGAGGCAACTACTAAGAAAACAATACTTCCTTTTGAAAGAACATCATAAAAGAGAATGAAAGAGAATAAAAGCTCGGGTTTTTTAGTTAGCTTCTCTGTCTCCTGTCTATTTATGTGTTTACCAACACCTGGGTTTTTGGAATAAGCATGAGATGACAGAAAAGAAAAGGGGAAGGGAGAACGGAAAAGAACAAAATAGGACGAAAAGGGACAAAAACAAAACCAGTCTACACAATCTAAAAACCCGGTAACCAGCAAACTGAAGAACTGGCAAAATCTCACCACTTCCCTTGAGAGAAGCAGGATGGCTGGACACGGCCCAGCACTCTCCCCTCATGTGTGGCAGACAACAGCAGTCACTGTGGTCCTCAGCTCCAGATAAGCCAGACCGAGACAGGGACCCACCGTTCTCGAACCTCGCCGGAAAGGAAGAGAGAGAGATCTCTCCCGTTGGCTTTATTTATATCTCAAGTTACGTAAAGGAATAGCATGGAATACTTCCGTGGTCACCTTCCTAGTTCCTTCCTGGTTACAAGCTGGTCTCCAGGAAGGCCTAGAGTGAAACCATCATAGGAGCTGGTTTTGAGGCCCCTTTCTACAGGAGCCTGGAATGTCTTCTGGGGAAGGCACATTTGAGACACCAGCTGCTACAAACTCTTTGCTGGCAATAGCAAAGATGCATCTTCATATCTCTACTCAGAAAGGAAGAATGCTGAGGCTTCTGAGTTTGTTTCTGAGTTTTCTCTTCTATCTATGAGAGTTTTCATCCCTAGACATCTTGTAGCTGAGCCTAGTCGTCACAGGTGAAGGAAGGAAATACTTGTGTACTTCTATTTTCTGAGGGCAAATACAGCTTTTTTGCCCATTATGGAAACTGATTTCTAATAAATAATGGAATTTTGAATGACTGCTGTATTTAGGGACTTGTTTTTTCTTCTTCTCACACATCCTATTGAAAACAGACAATTTCTGACCACTTGCATTAGATTTCAAACCTGAAGTAGGAAAAAAAAGGAAATCCACTATATATTAAAAAAATAGCATGCTGTTGTAAAGGATTGGATCACAGAAAATGTTGATCCTGCAGTTCAGTGTCCTACATAGTCCATTGAAAGTTTCACCCAGGGACTCCAGCAGCAGGCTGAAAAAGATAAAGCATTCCATTTTTCAGTCATCCTGGCACAACACACCTGTAGTTAATCCACTGTACACAAGAGCACTCAATCACGTTCTCGAATGTCTGGCTAATAAATCAGCAGCCTTACAGTAAAAGGTCTTATGTACTAGGTTCGCCTCTTCATTAAAATCTGAAGCAGAGACACAGTTGTGTCCTGAAGCAGCATTTTGTCTGCTACACCTCCAGTGGTGCTGCTGCTCACTGCCACTGTTTCCCTGACACCCAGTCCAGATCAGCAGAATATTAGAAGTGAAATTTGTATTAAACAGCAGATGTGCTCCAAGCTTAGCTGAAGGTCTGCATGCTCAGCTAGAGGCAACACTTCATGCTGAATATTGAACAATGTTCAGTATTGGATAAGTGCTTGATGCCCATTCATGAAAACATTGTTTTGGAAATTCAGTGCCTTTGTTCTTGGGAAGCAGCACACAGAATTGTCTCAAACATGCTATAGAATACTTAGAAAACTGCAAATCACTGTGAGAAGGAAGACAACTGTGCATAAACTCTGTAAAAATAAAAAAAAACAAAGTCAAGGACCATCAACAAAGAGTTTGTCACTGGAATGAAAACTACATGGCGTTTACCAATATCCATGGAACACATCAGAGGGCCTCAGTCTACAAGACTGTGGAGAAAATGCTGGTCAGAACTTCCATGTTATTATAATTTGGTAGCTATAAAATGTAGAGATAGTGTCATCATTGTGATTGGTAACTGTGAAATAAACTTCAAGTAACAACAACAACAACAAAAATAATGTATTGATGCGTTCTAGGGTCAACTAGTTCTAGTCCTGTTTTTATTTAATTTTTTTCTGCTGCTTTATGGATTTGTTATTTATACCCTCAGCATGGCAGAGGATTTCTGCTGTAAACCTGCAGGGCTGATTATTCATTTATTTGTTAATTTATTTAAGCTATGCTTGTGTGCTTTTTGAATAAATTAATTTTGATGTGATTCTTCCTAGGTACTGTTATTGGTAGTATAAAAATAATTAATGGGATGATGGGCATGGAGCTCCTTTTCACCAGTTCTGTTTGCATTTTGCAGGCAGGGGTCACCAGCTCAAAAGGAAGGTGGTCCTGTGTGGGTAATGGAAGCAGAGGGACCTGCTTGGGAATGCAAAGGAAATCTGCTTGCTTTCTTTCACAGTTGAGGGAAAAGGGCCTTAACGTCATTTTATAGAAGGTTCTTTGGGTCCTATCAGCTGAAAGCTGTAATTCAGAGTTACTAACCATCATTGTCAGAATTAGATACAGGAATAGTATGGTGATAATCTGTATTTCCAGAAAAAGGTTATTCACCAGCAGCTGAAAGCAATGTGGGGCATTAGCAGTGTAAAATAACTCCACATTCAGGTCAGGGAGGATCAGTAAGAGTCTGTATTACACAGCAAGACATCAGCAGAATTGGAAGAAGTTGGCAAGACCTGTATAAATGCTCGATCTAAAGATGATTCTACAATGCCCCAAAATGCTTCCAAATACTCCTAAAAGCCCCGATGGAGACTTTTTCTCTGGTATTCAACACTTAATGAAATTTAAAGTCACTTCCTTCAGAATATCACACATGATTAATAACACAGCTAGCTCCTTATGCCTCCCAAGACTGTGTGCATATGCTCTCAGAACACTTTTTGAAGGCACAATAATAGTGTTGTTATATCTGTCATGTTCTAAAAATATAAATTAAGCCAAAAAATGTGAAAAAATATTGCTTCTTCCTGTAGAACTTACTTGCAGGTATTTGCATTTCCTCCACTCCAGGAATGAATAAATCTTGGATTATATCATAGGCTAAATAACAAGTGCGAAAACATCACACAAGATGTTTCCTTCAAGTATACTTAAACCTTATCTTCTCACTAGGTCCTCAGTGACGCTTGCATTGATTCACTTGGGACTAAATCAGTAATTGTATACAGCCACTACTACTTGGCTGCTCTCTAATAGCATGATCCTTAAAATAAGAAAAAATAAAAAAGAAAAATAAAAAAGAAACTAATGAAAAAAAAGAAAAATTAAGAAAAGAAAAAAGAGAAAGAAAAAATGTATAATTTGGTTTTCTCATGTGATTATATATAAAGCTATTTGCACTGAGATGCTGACATGTAGCTTACATAAATGAAATTCAGTAATTTCTTACAGAGTGATCTCCTATTATTGCTGAAGTCAATGTGTCGAGTGCCTTTAAGTTTCATGAGAAATCATGAGTTTGCTTACTGAAGAAATAGGCCAAAGGAATTGTATCACAGTCTGGTGCTGAACCTGGGAGGGACTATGTAATGGCATATTCCAAGTGGGACTGGTATTAAGAACACACACAGAATCACAGAATACTCTAGGTGCACTTCAGGATGCTCAGTGACAGTGAGACCAAAACAATTCTTTGTAGAAATGTTTTTTTGCTTTGGAGTAACTGGTCTTAAAATTAGTGTTCGTGAGTTAAAATAGAGGTCCCAGCATCCTGCAGATCTTCAGATGCTAATAGGCTCCACACCTTTAGATCACTTCTGTTGGCTGTTACTTCTGTCACATGTATATTATAATAACCTAAATGATGCTTACAAATGAGCTGACATTACTGGTTTCCAGTTATTAGTTATGTCCTCGCTGCGAATTGAAAGATTCAAATAATTCTGGTTTGTTTTTTTTTTTCTCTTTACGGACTACTCCAAAAAGAGGGGAAAAAGTTCTAATGAAAGCTTTTAAAATTTTTTTATGGGAGAGTTATTAATACCTAGAAACTTAATCTGTTGGGTTTGGGTTTTTGTGGTTTTTTGTTTGTTTGTTTGTTTTTGGTTTTGTTGGTTTTGTTGTTGTTGTTGTTGTTGTTGTTGTTTTCCTTTTTCTTTCTCTGCACTGTGTCCCACAATGGTGTTTAGGACACCAGTAATCACCCTTTGATATTTTTCCATCACCTGTTATGAAGTGACCAAATGCCATCCACGCATTTCTGCATGAACTGAAATCCTGTTGCCAAAGACAGGCAGAAGCACCTTTTATTCCTGGCTCTGCTAAAGAAAGACCAGATCCATGACTGAGCATTTTGAGACTAGATGAATAGTGTTCTGATGACTCAACATGCAAGTGCTCAGCTGGCCTTGGTGCCACTTGAGTCCCTGGAAAGTGCAGCTTTATTACCACAGAAATGAGGGACAAATCATATTGGCAGCCCTAAAGGTTCTTGTCCAACACCACCACACAAAGAAGGGCTGACTTAAAAGTTAGACCCAGCTTGAAAGTTACACTATGTTAGAAAAGTTTGTATTCAGAGAAGTTCTAAATAAATCCATGGCCAGAGTTCCAGTGCAGAGATTGTACCTCTGCTGGACTAAAACCAGAAACTTTGGGTAGATGAGAAACAATTGGCTGTCAGTGCCAAATATTGTTTAGATTGTGGAGAGAAAGCTAAAATGACATGGAAAAATGGAAATTTCTGCAACTCTCTGTAATGCTGCTTCTTCTGCAATATTTGCTATATGTGGGTGTGTCATGTTTGCAGTGGAAATTTTGCAGCATTTATGCAAAATCTGCAGGCATGGATTGGTAGAAAGTGCAATAATCTACCAAAAGAAAACCTTGCACAGGTCTTGTAAACATCACTTAGCAGCTAGGAAGTGCACAATAGGTCTGAGATGGTGTAAGAGAACAATAAAAAATTTCCCTAATTGAAAGGGGGGGGGATTGGTTCTGAAAATCTGCATTAAGTCTTTTTTTGCTGATTATCTGCCTGTAGAAACATCTGCTGTTGCCTTTCAGGTCCATCACCAGATCCAGCTCTGTATGGGCTTTAGCTTTTCTAACCCCATTCCCACATGCTTTCATGGTGTCTTAGTATTTCACTGGGGTTGACTGTCCCTGCTGCTGCTGTAGAAGCCTGTGCCTCCTTTTATACAACAGTTTAGTGAGGAGCTTTTCCTTCCACACAGGCTTCTTGCTGCCCCTTTGCTTGATTTCCTGTGCTCTTTGAGTTTGCCGTAGGGGACTTCTGAATATCAACTACAACTGCTACCTGTTTTCTTTGCTATTTCCCCTAAAATTCTTCCAAGAAAATTTGTGAAGTGGACAAAACTTTTAAAAGTTATTTTGCTAGTTAGAAATAGTAAGTAGGAAAAGTTTATAAGCTTTTGTATGTTTATCGTTTTTTTTTTTATTTTAAGCTTAGTAGATGGCTTTATTTCATTCTATTTTTCTCTGGAGGAACAGTGGTGACTATTGGTAAAGAAATGATGCTAAACATGCACAAGGGAAAAAAACCCACCCACTATAATAAAGTGAAACACAGAAACAAGAGTTTCTGAGATCAAACTGCTGGTTTCTGACTTCACATAAGATCAGGAACTGGTAATATTTAGGCACATACAGATTTAAGTATATGTGCTTTACTACAGTGGATATTTACTTTAAAAGAATGACGGTTATTTCACTGGCTAACTGTCTTTGCTGCTTAACCAAAGCAGGCCTAAAATATACCTGCAGAAGCATGCTGTGTAGGATTGCCCTGACCATATCAGCAGGAACAGAACTGTAAATGAAAACTCCCGATCACTGTGTCACAACAGAGGAAGGAAAATACATCTTCAGTATAGAAAGCTCACATCTGAGAGAAGCCCTGTGAACTGGCAAATAATGGCATAAGCTGTCAGTGGATGCTGTTCAGCTCATTAGGACATCCAGAGAACAAGAACATACTGGGGAGAGAGAGCACAATACTTACAAAACATGCCTTGAGAATTGTTTTCTTTGTTACCAGTGAGAATAGATTGGGATATTTGTTATTGAACAACTGCTCTGAACTGCCCTAATTCAAGAAAAAATCTGTAAGTTCTATAAGGAAACTTATCGATTCTCATTACCTTTTTAAAAAGGCCTGAACTAATTGTAGAAAGGAGTTTGCAGTTACTTAGAGATTAAAGGGAGGAAATTCACGTTCAAGCATCTAGTGATGTTCTCAAAACTCAACTCCCAAACTACCACATTTGAAGACTGATTGTCAAATACTCTTTAAATAGGCTATGTATTTTTTACTTTTCATTGCATGTTATAATCTCAAAAGTATAATTTCTCAGCTGCTTTTGTCCTCTATATCCACAGGTCACTGATTTTTACCTATGCTACTATGGGAACTTGAAATTACTTTGCTTTCTTGTTTGTGTGTTGAAGGTCTCTGAACTCAGAGCAGGATTTGGACCAAGCTCTGCTCCCACATGTTACCCATACATGTCTCTTCCCAGACCCATGTGGAGGCTCAGAACTACTTTCTTGAAGTAACTCTATGGTCAACCATCAGAAATGTGCCCTCAAGCATTTTGAGTCATTCTGCCAAATTGTATTTTACAGTATTTACATCTGTGACTTCTAATATTTCTGCCTGTGTGGATATGATTTCATTAATTTCTGTAAGTAAGAAGAGTTTCTCCCGTGATCTCTCTCTCTCTCTCTCTCTCTCTCTCTCTCTCTCTCTCTTTCATCTATCTATCTACTTATCAATCATCCATCTATCATCTCTAGATAGATACGATATCTATATATAGATATGATATAAAGCATATATATATATCACTGATATGTGATATAGAGCAGGAGTATCAGAAAGAGGGTCTCCAGTTCACATCCATTCTTGATTCAGCTTTGAGATGGGCATAAACAGGGCAAAGAAAAATTGGAGGTGATGAGCTGGAGCAGGTACCATGGAGTTCCTGTTCTGAGAAATAAAGCAATGTTTTACTGAAGCCAGAGTGACTATGGGGGGTGAGGCTAACCCTTGTTTCTTGTTTATAGCTGCTCATTGTTCAGATGTTGTTCATACTGTTCCTTGTACCTGCACAGATTTGTTAAGAACCAATAGGAAAGGCTATGCTAAAGATTTGCCAAAAAAGGAAGAAGATGAGGGGGGAATGGGGGAGGGAGACTTAGGGCAAAAGCAGGCAGTCTGGAGACAGTGTAAGTCCCTGAGTACCCAGCCAATGGGAAAGAGGACAGGGACCAACCCCTGCCGGAAGAAGGATAAAAGGTTGCCAATTTTGGTGAGTGGTGTGTCTCCCTGGAGAGAGACACCCAAAACAGCTAACTAGTTTAATAAAAAAGTTTTGCTTTGGTGATTTTGTCCCTTCTCAAATTCATCAAGTAGTGAGTATTTTCTCACACTGTTGAAGGTCAAGACCTAGACCGGCATCTATCCAATATGGCATCAAGGAATGATATTAAGCTGAATTAAATTCAAGTGTGTTACTTAATTCAAAAACTGAATTGGAATCGAGAATATCAAACGTGCTGAGAAATGGGATTAAAATTCAAGTGCTTTATTCTCAGTTTTCTTAGGAATTACTGAAGTAGACTTAGGATGTACAGAGGACTGGCTGGCGGATGTACCACATTGTTAAGTGTCTCAAGGTTGGCTTGAGGCTATTATTATTTGTCCACGGCAGTAGAAATGTACACCCTGGAAACCGACATTTCAAGTTTTAGGTTTTTGAAATTTGATTCTACAGGATGGTTCCTTTATTTAACTTAATTTTTTTCTTTTTTCTTTTTTCTTTTTTAATTTCTTTCTGAAATAAGATCATTCTGAGTCCTAAGAAACTTGTCCCTATAAATAAGTCCTAGTCAGGGGGAGGTTTTTAGGGAAGGTGAACGTACGATTCCTGTGCACTAACTCAGGTCAAGTGAGGACTGTCCAAAGACTGAGACCATCTGAGTGTCAAGCACAGAATTCCATGTGCTGCCAAGAATGCCCCTCAGCAATTTTGAATCTAAATGTGCCAAGCGTATGTGCTGTTCTCCCCAGGAACATGGTAGTGACATTGCACCAATGAGCAATGGGGCCCTGTAAAGAGATATGTGACACTCAGAAGGTGTTGATTTGCCTTTCTGTTTGCTGCTGAATGCCCCAGCTAAATTGTACAACTCTCTGAAAAGAGGTTGTAGCCAGGTGAGGATCGATCTCTTCCTAGAAGTAAGAAGTAGGATGAGAGAAAATGGCCTCAAGTTGTGTCAGGTGAGGTTTAGGTTCACCTAAAGGGTAGTCAAGAGTAATCAGCACAGGCAGATCCACCCACAGTCCCCAAGTTCCACTCAGTTATGGTTCCGCTCAGGGTCTGCCTGCTTGGTCAAGAGAGTCCCGAGTAGCTCCTGAGACTGGGTTTGCACTTGGGGGTGAGGATGCCCAGAACCCGCTGAGCCTGGCGGTGGGGACAAAGGCTGGGGCTTGAGGGCTGGGAGATGTGGCTGTGGGGGCTGTGACATCACAGAGGCTGGGTCACGATGGGAGCTGTGGCCAGGGGCATCACGAGGCAGCCCCAGCCCCAACACAGTTGGACTAAGGGGACCACTGAGTGCCCATGTAAGGGGAATGCTGGGCTGGATGGGGGTTGGGGCAGATACCCAGGGGCTCTCTAACCCAGAGCGAGAGTTGGGACCCCCAGAGCACGGCATAGTTCTCCCTTTGGGGCTGGGAGAAGAGGGCTCAGGGCTCTCAGTGGTGCCAGGTGTCCAGAGAATCTTTCTGGGTGGGACAGGTGCCCCCAGCCCCCTGTTCTCCCCACCGAGACCTGCTCACCCCCTTTCTTCCCAGTAGGCCATGTCTCCAACACTGGTCCTCATTCTGGCTCTGTTGGCCACCCATCCTGGGTCGAAGCTGGACTACCAGATGGATGCAGACATGGCCAAACAGATGCTGGAACGGGAGAATTACCTACATCAGCAGATGACTCGGCTGCTGCAGGAGATTGAGGAAGGGAGCACAGACATGGTGGAAGACCCGCTCCTTTCTGCCCCGCAGCAGCATTGGCTGTTTTGGAGCCCTGCAGCAGCAGCCCTGGTCCTGCTCACTGGGGGCTGCTGGCTGGCCAGGAGAAGGAAGCGTGCCTCTGCCAGCTGCAGGGAGCAGGAGAGTTCCAGCAGCAAGGACAAAGGTGACAAGAAGGAGAGCTCCAGAAGCAAGGAGGTCAACAAGAAAGTGAGCTCCCACAGTGAGAAAAAGACCAAGGAGCAGGAGAGCTCCATCTGCAAGGAGAAAGGCGATGAGCAGGAGAGCTCCAGAAGCAACAAGAAGGCCAAGGAGCAGGTGAGCTCCAGGTGCAAGGGTAAAGGTGATGAGTGGCAGAGCTCTAGCACCAAGGACAAGGCCAATGAGCAGGAGAAGCTAAAGGGTCCACGCAGCAGTGTTAGCTCTTTGGCTGTGCCAGTCCCATCACCAATGGACGCATTCAAGGTAAGGCTGAACAGGGCTGTCAGCAACCTGATCTAATTGAGAATGTCCCTGCTCACCGCAGGAAGGCAGGGGGTCAGACTCGATGGCCTTTAAAGGTCCCATTCTAATGCAACTATTTGGTGATTCCATAGCAAAACTTGTCCAGCACAAGTAAACAACTGAAGGAGCTGGTGGGTGACCTCCTTGGCATATGCCGAATGTTTTCCAAGAGGAACTTCATGCCAGAATTGCACCCAGCCACTGGGACCAGCACCTCTGAAGCCTGGAGCATCCACGAGAACAGCATCAACTACCGCCTGCTTGTGATCCTGCGACCACCCTGCGGGCACTCATTCAGCCTGGGCCCCAAAGAGCAGCTGCCAGCAAGTTGCTCCTGCATTCGCGTGGTGCTGGAGTGCATGTGCTCGAGGGAGCAGCTGCTGGGGAAGACGTGGTGCTTTCTCCACCGGTCTGGTGACCATCTGCTGAGTGATCAGGACTCGTACCTCCTGGACACTCTGTGCACAGGCAACTACCTGGATGTGAAGAAAGTTGTCTGCTGGGTCCAAATGTTGGTGACATCAGCCTGGCTGCTTTTGCCTCAGTCACGGCACTGTCAGCTCACGGTGCTGCCCTCCTGCAGGTCCTGCAGGTTCCAGCTGACAGGCACCCCAGGGAGGCAGATCACCACGGAGATGGTGTTTGCAGTGCAGCAGGGCAGCTCAGGTGCCTACGTGAGCCTTGAGTAGGCAGCAGCCAGTGTTGCCAGTAGACGGTGGGGCTGGAGAGCAGCCACCTGTCAGACTCACAGCGAAGACCACCCACCAGGACAATTTCCACCTTAGAGCTGTGGACACCCTTCCCTGTCACCCAAGCGGGTGATGACATGGTTCAAGAGGAGCTCAGCACAATCAGAGCTCGGGCAATCTCTGCCTGCCCAGCTGAACTGCAAAGCATAGACATGTTGGAGGACAGAAGTATAGAAGAATACAAGCATAGGAGCAGAGAAGAATAGAACTGTGGGACCAAAGGAGAGTAGAAGACTAGAACATAGAAGTGTCAGAGAATAAAAGCGTAGGGGAATAGAATAGGAGAAGTTAGAAGTGTAGAGGTAGAGAAGAATAGAACTGTAGGACCATAGGAACATAGAAAAATAGAAGCATAGAAATGTAGAAGAGTAGAAGCATAGTACCATAGAGGAGTAGGAGAATAGAAGAGCAGAAGAATAGAACCACAGAACCTTAGAGTTGTTTGGGTTGTAAGAGATCTAAAAGATTATTAAAGATATTCCAGGAAGGAAGGAAGGAAGAAAGGAAGAAAGTAAGAAAGATGTAGGAAGATGTCTTCTCCATTGTTTGCCTCTCTGAGAAGAAAAGATATTCCTATTAATAGTTCCCAAAAGCTGACTCAAGAAGAATGGTGTTGACTGCAGTACTGAATCCATAGGCCACACTAGTTTCACAACCAGCAACATGGTTGAATTCTAAGCTAGTACACCAAAACAATCTTAGTCCAGACCTCATGGAGGGAGGATAAACATCTGGAAGCAATTGGACAAGAGGAAATGGCCTCAAACCGTGACAGGTAAGGTTTAGGTTGTCTATTAGGGAACATTTTTACACCAAAAGGATTGGCACAGGCTTCCCAGGGCAGTTGTGGCATCACCATCTCTGGAGCAATTGAAAGCCCTGGAGATGTGGCACTAAGGGACATGGTTTAGCAGTGGGCTTGGCAGTGTTGGGTTAATGGTTGGACTCAAGGATCTTAGTGAGCTTTTCCAACCTAAATGACTCTGATTCTGAAGGAGACATGGCTAAAGCTACCTAGACTATAAACATACATCTGATGTGCTACCTAGAGGAATCAAAAGAGCTCTTCAATGTGTCTTTTAAAAGTGTGTAAGGAAGGGCTTATTCTGGGTTCATGATACTTGTCATTCATGTAATGCTTTAGCACACCTGGTAGGTACTTCCTTTTAGGTGGTGGGGACTTGTCTAATAGACACTTGTAGGTTGTGAGGATGATGTTGGCTATTTTCAGGATAGTTTGGAAAAGAGGAGGAATGTGAAGCGGACTGATGCACCACAGGCTGGTGGCAGTCTTGAAGAAAAATGAGTTGAAGAAACAAGATCAATAGTCCATGTAAAGTAAACATGCTTGCAGTCCAGAAATCAGAAAAATGGAAACAATAAAAATTGGGAAACTTTCCTACTAGGGCTCTACAAGGTTTTTTTAGTTTTAATTTCCCCTAATGTTTCCCTCTCTTTTATCACTCACATTTCCTGCCTTTTTCTCCCCTCACATTTCTCACCCTTTCTGCCTCATGTCTTTTGCCCTTTTCCCCTCACATGGTGCTAGAGTGCTCATGCTTGAGGGGGCAGCTGCTGGGGAAGACATACTTTCTCCACTGGTGTGGTGACCAGCTGCTGAGTGATCAGGACTCATACCTCCTGGACACTCTGTGCACAGGCGACTACTTGGAGTGGCAAAAGTCACCCGCTGCATTCAAATGCTGGTGGGATCAGTGTGGCTGCTTTTGCCTCAGTCGAAGCACTGCCAGCTCATGGTGCTGCCTTTCTGCTGGTCCTGCAGGTTCCAGCTGACAGGCAGTACTGGAGAAAAATGAGTCAAAGTAACAAGGTCAGTAGTCCAGAGGTAAACATGCTTACAGTCCAGAAATGAGAAAAATTGAAACAAGAAGAGGTGTCAGTCTTTCCTGCTAAATCTCTACAACACACCAAGCCTGTATACTGAAGGCTTCCAAATTACTCTGAACATAGAAACCTTTAAAAAATCCTTTAGAAAATGACAGAGACATTCAAATAACTGAATGCCTTAGGAAGGGATGTCTTAGTTATTTTTTGGCATTGCTGTTCTTGTTCTACATCTCTTGTAGGTGGAGATGTCATCCTAAAAAAGAAGATCCAACTGTTAATTGCAAAATTTATGCTTTTTCCTCTATGTAAAATCTATTCATTACTGTTAAATGAGAAAAGAATACTTCCTACAATAATTTGTCTTTGTAACTATAAAACTCTGTTCTAAAATAAGAAGGAATTAGACTATTGACTGGGTCTTGAGATGGGTTGCCTCATTTTTTTTTATGAGCTTGATGCAAACTATTTTTAAACATGTAGATTGGTAGGAAGGGGAAAAAAAAACAATAGAAAAGAACCTGTGTCTGTTACTTTAAACATGCTAGAGGGAAAAGAGCACAAGGGAAATCAGAATCCTTTCTTGGGTATAAACATGCTGACATACATCAAATATTCATCAACTAAGTCTTTCTATTGGTGTCCAGGATCCTGTGCTTCAGAGATAAAAAGGAAAGGAAAAAAAAGCAAACACCATAAAGAAAAAGATGTGGAGTAATCTATCCCAAATTAGATGTCAGCCTGACCTCTGACACAGACTGGCTGAAGTCTTGAAGCCCTGAGTAAATTGATGGTTAAAATCTTAAATGGGATATAAAGTAATGAATATAGGTCAAAGGGACATAAAGTAATGACTGGAGGTCAAAACGTTCTGAGATGGCTCCTCAGATACAGAAAGAGAATCCTTTCAGTTTAAATGTTGCCGTACAGCACTGAGCTATGATAAAAAGAGGTCAAATATGTCCATCCATGATTTTTTATGTATGCTTCATATGACAGGATAAGAGTCAAAGGTAATCTGTCTGGCAGCAATCCATCCATGTGCCTTCTTAGGATGTCTTTAACCAGGCTGTAGCACGTGGACAGCTTCTAACTCAGTGACTACTGTCATTGCAGTTACTGATGCTGCTCAGATGTAGAAAATACACATCTCCGTTCTTCATAGCGTCGTAACACCAGTGGCATCCAGTAATAGAATACAAATAAAGATAAATTATGAAATAGATTATTTACTTGTGAATCCTATGAAGACATTAGTTTGGGTTTGTTATAAATATAACACTAAAGCTTGCATTTGGGAAATGAACTAACAAGGTCTCTTTCTAGAATCATAGTAAATTAGTGTGGGCACAGTCTCAGTCTCATGAAAAAAAAGAACCTCCTCTGATTACTAATCATGATGGGTATTTTAAAAGGTCAATAAAGTGGAAAACAGAATTCAATTCGATCTATTGGGAGCAAGAATTAGCTTATGCAAAAAGTTAAACTGGTAACAGTGAATGTTAAATATGGAGGAATTTTATTTAATTTTCAGCTCAGGTTATAAATCACTCTAAATTTAATGATCATTATATATGATTCCACTTCACTGCTGCATTACTTAAAGTTAAACACTGAGAAACTTTTTTGATGGAATCTGAAAAGGCAGAAAAGACAAATTGCTAAGTTCAAACCTTGCTTTCACTGATGAAAAATCGTTAAATGGTGACAGCAACTTATGGTTTCTCAGTGTAGGTTTAATTATTAAAGACACACTATTGTGGTTTTTTATCATTGTGGGAAGTCAGTCAGTTGCACTCTTCACCTGATCAGTTACAGAGTTCGAAATCTTCTCCGAGCACTGTTTCTACCCACAGGCCTCCGGAAGGAGGCAAGCAAATAATTCCTTTGTCCATGATGGTGGAGGTTTGTGTAGGATACCCAGAACATGGAGAAAATTGAGGCAAGGATCTTCCAAGGTGGACTGTGAAGTTTTCCTTCTCCAGCAGTCCCTGCTTGTTTTGTGACTTGCATTTACATAAATTAAATAAAAAATAAAATTATATGGGGTTTTCTTGGAATGCCCTTACTTTTTTTCAGAGGATGACTGTGCCTGCTCAGAAGTTTCAATAAACATATATACTATAACTTCCCAGGGAAAGAATTATCCTTTTTTCTCCAATGCCTCCATAATCAAAATATGTTACCTTCTAATCTTGTTCATGGAAGGGTGTTGTGTACAAAAGAACCATAAAATAGAACTAATCTTGTATAGTAAATCAAGTATGAATGATAAAAACTTCAAATATTACTCTTTTTTAGAACTGGTCAACTGTATGCATTGCTTATGAATGTAATAAAATCTGAATATTTTGACTGATGTCCTTAGGAAATAATGGAGTTTTTTCAGGTTCTAATAACCAAGACATTTACTTTTCCTGCTAAATTTTCCTTCCAGTGGACTGTGTTCAAAAACATGTTTTTAGGATCTTTCCAAAATTTGGATATATATAAAATTATTCCATTCTCATGCAGCTTCCTTAGTGATATTGCTTATTTTTATGAAATTTTCCATTAATAAAATTCATTCTATCCATAAAGATGGTGCTAGTAATGCCAAGGTCATGGTTTCAATCCCCATATGGGCCATTCACTTAGGAGTTGGACTCTATGATCTTTGTGGGTTCTTCCAACTCAGAATATTCTGTGAAAGCTTTAGATTTTTATTATATTTACATCCAAAGCTGAATATTGTCAGGAATTTACAGATAATTTCAGTTGAAAGCAGATTTCTCTCCCCCTACCCATCTCCATGAGTGGAAGGAACATGGGAGAGAAGAAACACTGTGCCATGGTATTTAGGGGAACAAAGAATGTTTCACAGTCGCTCAGTGATGATGCTCTTCTCAACCCTGCAGGTGCTGAGCCTTCTGGGAGATCCCAAGAAACAGCCTTGCATCCATGTCTGCCCCTTCCAGCTCTGCAGGTCAGGGTACTCTGCTTCATCAAGCTCCCTAAGGAATCTGGGTCTCGAGTTCTGACATAATTTAGGCACTGATCCCTTAGAACCACCTCCTGGCCTCACCAGAGGTTCAAATGTTGGGTATGTTTCAGCTGAAACAGTTTGGAGTGAGCAAACTGACATTTTCCATAAAACTTTGGAGTTTTGTGAAAAGACTCACACTAAGTTCATTATATAATAATAGCAAGACTAAAAACAATGGCAATAATAATTTTAGTAATATATTGCTATGTAGCCATAATTGTACTACATCACAATAACTATGTATTTACCATAGATGTGTGAGACAATGACCAAGGTAAAGTCATATTTTCAATGCATTTGAGTAGCCCTTGGGGGTTCAGGACATACAGAATTCTTAAAATAAACACTTTTTGATAATTATCACCTGAGAAATTAGGCAAATGGAATAGAATTTTAGTCTTTGCTTCAACAACATTTTTTTTAATAAAACAGATAATTAGTAGTAACTTTTGAAAACAAACAATCATTTGTAATTCTTTTTACAGTAGACTAGACTATCACTGTCTTGCAACTCTTCCTACCAATTTAGAGGTAGTGTTTAATTTGACAAATCTTTTTTGAGTTGATAATAGTGAAAGTGGTAAAATTGTTCCAGGTTCTTGTGAGTTTTGGATGCAGGCAGGTTTTTGTGTTGTTTTTTTTTTCTTTTTTTTTTTAAATTTGTTCTGTACTGTTATTGCATTTATTCAGCCCATTAATATCTATCTGGATGACTTTCTTGAGCAAGGAGATTTCTGGGAAGCTTTCAATGATCATTCAGACAAATGGCAGTGTTTAAATACCTATGGAAAATCAAGCTACCAGTAACCTCCAGCACACTGAGGGAGCTTGTCTCTTTTCCTGAAAATGCCACTACCTTTAAGCTATTTTTGGATGGGTCAAAGGCTGCAAAGTTAGGGTGAAATGACAAAACCCAGAAAAACTGAGAAGGCCCTAATCATCTTCCACATAGATATTCACTCCCCATCTAAGGTCCTAATTCAAAATACATCCATAGTCAGAACCCCAATAGTATATACTTAAAAATAATACACTCCATCCTGTGTTCAAATGATGTGTCAGTCTCTAAAAATAACTCAGTCTTCCTCAGGCTTCTATAACATCCTAGTAAATTTACTGCATTTTGGAAATAAGTGTACTGCCTGATTTGGAAACAAAATAAAATAAAACCAAACAAATCCATTGGAGGTTAATATTTTTCCATAAATAATCGACTATAAATTTGGTAGTGCAGGTTAAAGAAAGGAAGTATATTAAATAAGAATGTTCTCTGCTGCAAAAGAATGTCAGGTAGAGATACCAATTCATCATTTTGCTTTCAGTAGTTAGTTGGATGGAATTATTAAAGAAAATTTTTCTCCATCAGCTCAATGCTGGCAGCAGTCTGAAGGGGTTTCAGGGTTGCAATGAAGCGTTAATTAATCCTGTATGTCTCACTGAGCACCAAAAGGAACAGTCATTTTGACTGATGTAACTGAACAAGGGTGGATATTTTCATCTTTAGGTCTAAGATATTAAGAGATGGAAGAACTGCAGAAAAGAACAGCTTGAATAGGAGGTGTGCATTAATTCCCTTCATTTTGTAGAAGCCTTTGTGGCACGAAAGATCTGTGTCCTTCTGTCAATGCCTTTCTCAGCCTACAGAGGCTGGTACCCTCAGGATTGATGTGCAGGATGTGGCTCTGCAGCTGGATGTCCTTTAAGGATACTGCCTGGGCCAAATGCAACCTCTTCCTCCTCCAACAACACAGTGAGAGGCTTGTTTTTCACCCAGATTGGGTTTAAGAATTAACACTGAACTGTTACAAATCAAAAAGACCACATTCCTTCTAGATGTATCCCACTCTGCCTGGCACACAAAATCTTCAGTATTGATGTGACTATTGTAAGGAAGGAAAGAATGTTAAGAGCTGCTGAGGCAGACATCCCAGGAAAGTGATCTTTGCTCCTCAGACCCTGGGGGAGATTCACAGGGAATTTAAGCCTTTGAATTCCTGTTCTTTTGTTCTGGTACCAAGTCGTGTCTTCAGTAATTGTAGACCTTGATTCAACTTTGTATTGAAGCTTAAAAAATTGAAACCTTTTTTCTCTGGACACATTCTTGGCTTGAACTTAGACACCATATTCTCAAGGATATGATGCCTTTCTAATGGCCTGTTATTGTGAGAGTACACATGCCTGTGTACTCCCTCGCCTTGGGAGAGGGAGAGAGTTGTGTGGCTAAGAGTCATAGAAGAATTTGTCAGGAATCCGTTGGGAGATTGTCCTGAGCCACAAATACAGTTGTTTGCCCAAAAGTATTTCTTTGAGTCTACTCAGAATACTCTTGTCACTCCCAAAGTAACCTGAAATGATCTATGAAATAATTTCTCCTTTTGATCTTCCCTCTAATAGAATTAGTGGTCCATTTTTCTTCTATTGCCACTTCTGTATCAGGCCAGATAGGAAATAAAATACCTGTTACCAAATGCCCTGCTAATGTGCCAGCCACAGCTGCAGCTGGATAAATGCCATTGGATTGAAGAAATTGGAATTTAATGCAATGATGGTTCAAAGGTTTTTGTCTTGGTTTATTTTGGTGTTTTGCCTTTGTTTTGTTTTTTCTTTGTTGTTTTGTTTGTTTGAGGTTGGCAAGTCTATCATGTGAGAGAACGTGGGCTGTGTTTTGGCACTAGATGAACAAAATGCATGGCACAAATCCTTTGAACTGGAAAAACTGAAACATGCTTATTAGCTTGTTTTCTGATTTCCTTGTGCCTTCTTCTGTTATTAATTAGCTTGTTTCTGTCTAAAATAGCTTCTAAGGAAACATGTAAATTTTTCATTAGAATTACTCACACAATGTTTCCAAAATTCAGGAGTTCAGATATGATTCAAGATTTGTTAATCTGAGAGGAAAGCTCACTTTGATTAAAGAAGATTTTAAGTAAAACCTGCAAATAGTTCCTAAGCAAATCAAAACCAATTAAGCATGAAATATATTTGATCCTAGGGAATGTAAATAGAAATACTTTGTGATTATTCGTGATAGACAACAAAAAAGAGAAAGGTATTGAAATGCTGCATAGAACTATACTTAATACAGACAGACCAACCTCATCTACCTAGACTTGTTCACACCAGTTTCCACAACTACAGGCTTTCATAATTCTTGGGTATTTTATGAAACTGGATTACGTAGTTAGACAGTTGATATACCTCCAGGTATGAAATTGCAGAGATGAACTTGTGTGCCAGACTATTCATTCTGTTTACTGTGCCTATATAGAAAACAACACAGAAAATGCAGACAGAAATTTTTATTTTAGGTTCCTGACATTACCAACACTGTGCCTGGGGCTCCAGAGCAATGCTCTGCAGTATTTGCTGCTTCACAGATGGGGTCTCACAGTGGGTTCTGGCTGGCCAGCAGCCAGTCAGGGTGTGCTGACTTGGTGTTAGTGGTCATTATTTGGGAAACAGTGTGTCTGAGGAGACAGTGTCTGGTGGGGAGTCAGAGATTGGCACGTGGTAAAGTCTGTTGCCTGGGTGAGGAGAAGGATGAGGGGACTGGACTTCCCCTGGGACACAGTGTGGAGAAGAGGACATGTCAGCAGGGCAGAGAGGACACGTCTCCTCTGCAAGAGCCTGGCCTGGGCTGGTTCCCATCAGATGAGCTGTGGGAACCCCATCATGGGCAGGTGGGGGTAGGCCTGGCTGTGACATGGCAGCTTTACCAGCCACCTCCAAAGATCCCTTCTGACATAACTTCATGACTCAATTACTGTCACTGTCTGCCACAGAACACCAGTTTTTATGGGTCAGCACTTCACTGTATATCCAAATAGATCCCTACATAGAGAAGAGAGACTGACATTCTTAGGCACTGAAGCAAAAGATTCATGGGGTCAGGAAGCAATGCATGCCAGCTCCTGAGCAAACGTGTAAGGCAAGGTTATAGCACGGAGATAAAGCCTTTATGGGCTGGAGTTCCAGGGAATCCATATGAAGATCCAGGGCTTTGCTAAAAGAAAGTTGTACTTGGACTCACGGAAGAGACTGAAGAGAGAAGGACAGTGGCAGCAGAGGAGCACTTGTAGCTTGATATTGTGTTCTTAGTCTTTGCTTTGTATTTCCAAAAGAAACAGTTCAGTTACACTTTAATTACATCCGCTGGACCACCCAACAAAACGTATCACAACCCTCTATCTAAAGAAGTGACCTGATATTCTCCCTTTGTGCTTCACCTTCATCAGACTTGCTTCACAGCAAACTTGCAAAATTTTAAAATGAAGTTTAATTATATAAATGAGAATTACTATCAATAGTGGCTGATAATAATAATTTGAGATAGTTCAATTAGTTCATTAGCTTTTTCTTTGCCAAATAATTGGTAGGAAACACTGGCATTTAACTAATTATGATAATTTTTCTCTATTTTTAATTCTGTTTTGATAAACAGTTCTTCAAGGGGCAATGCAGCCTGGGGAGTGTCTTTGAGATAATTATTTGAACAGAAATTACAGTCATCCTTGTTTCTTGTCACCAGAAATGGCATAGGTCTCTCTGCCTTATGCCAGGGAGGCTCCCTGTTAGAATTGATGAACCCTGTGGAGTGTGGCTCTGAGAAAACTCAAAATCCTTTTGTCAGATCAGAATTAAATTTTTGCCTCCTATATATTGGGTGGCTTATGATGGATCAGGAGCAGCAGAGGTGTGTGCTGCATCAAACTCAGGACATTTTCTGTGTGAGTGTTTTGGTCTCTGGTGAGTTATAAGGACAGGCAGCACTCTGCAGCCCTAAAAAGGCTGTGGTGGAAACAGCATCAGTCTTCACAAAAGCACTAAGAGCATGTGAGCAAAGTAATGACTTCTCTTCATACACAGATGTGCTGCTTCCTGCTAGTCACTTCTGTGAGGGTTTTAGTGGTACAAGGCTAAGGCAGAGCTGAAGAAGAGGGCAGGGGACAGATGATGCTGTGGGGGCTGTTACTGACCACTAGCCTCTGGCCATCCTGCTTCTCCTGTGGGACTTTAACCTCTCTGACATCAGCTGAAGGGAAACGAGGCTGGGCATGAGCCATAAGGGGATTTTTGGAGTGTGTCAGGAGTGACTTCATGGTGCAGTTTCTGAAGGGGCCAAGCAGGGACAGGCAGAGCTGGACCTACTGGTCCAGCTCGGAGGGGATGCTGGGGAGGTAAAAGTCACAGGCTGTGGTGACCGTGGAGCAGTGATGGTCAGGGTCTAGAGATAGTGAGGATTAGAGCAGAGGACCTACCCCAGGCTTTAGGAAAAGAAAGAAACTTTGGCATGTGCTGAAGAAAACTAAAATAAGGGGCAAGGGAAGATGTGCATGTGTTGGTGCAGATTTTCAAGGGCCCTGGTTTAAGAGTAAATGTAATGCTTTTCCATGGGACAGAAATTCCAGCACATTTACAGCCTCAGGGTAAAAGCCAAATCTTCAAGGAAAAGCCATCTAACCACTTTTTACTCAGCAAAAAGCAGACTCAAATCATCAGTACTGAGATCTGTACTCTTGTTTTGCAGCACAAAATTTGCACCAATGTTGTACAATGTTTTGAGGAACACAGGAATTATAGTTCAGGTACTTTATCTCTTCATTCCCTCCCATGGGTTAGGCTCCCCAAATAACCCTTTTTTTCCTTGACACAGGGTCAGCAGGTGGCTCCCATGGTGCACTACATGCCAACCTCAGGAGGTGTTTGAGGTGTAGCAGAAGTGGACACAAAGATGGACAAAGTCATTGCCACTTAAAAAAGGAGGGGACACATGTACACCCCACAGCTGTCCAAGGTGCTTTAAAAGGGAGATGCATTATGTAAATAACTGAAAGGAAAAGTTTAAGGTACAGACAAAATAAAAATCCCAAAGCAACCTCCCAACAAAATGTTTCAGTTCAGAACAATCTGACCAAGGAAAATGCTTCCCCAGTGAAATTAAAAATTTTGCTCAGGGAATTTCTCTTTTAATGACGCTCTCTTTCCTATGAATGTTTTTTAGCTGGTAGCTCCCAAAGGTCTTTATTAGGTACTAATTTCCTATAAACTATTAATGAGACACTGCTAAGTCCCTTAGGTCATGCTGAAAAATCACATTGGAAATAATGGCAAAATCATTTTGGTTTTATATGTGTATATATATATATACTGGGAAGGAATAGATACACCTCTAGGGATCATACTCAGTCCAATTACTTTGAAATTACTCAAAATGATGACTGAAGTTGCTGTTATCTGTAGTAATTTGTCTACAACTTTATGGGTTACTAACCAAAATCTTGACTATACACTTCAGCTCGTTAATAGTTTTTGTTAAATGTGGTGTTAAATCCAAGCTTTCACTGATGGTGGTGAAAGCTGTGGTTTGGAAATGGGGTATTGTCTGATATGTCCATGAATTGGTAGATGTAGAAGTTTAACAGTTTTTGTTCATTTCTAGTTTTTATAAGACTGCAAAGTGTCAAAGCCCACAGACAGTATATGTTGTGTAAATGACATCTAGACTTTCCTGTTCCAGCCACAGCTCATAATCCACCACATTTCTCTGGCCCCTAAATCAAGTTTTTTTTAAATACCACAGTCCTCATTTTTGGCTCTTGCCAATCAGCTCCTCAAGACAACACTCCAAAGAAAGGATCAATTTCACTTGTTCTCCCCATTCCTAAGTCCAATCTCTTGTAGAGCCCATCCACAGGGATGGGGTCAGAAGAGCTGCAGAGGGGCCAGAACCACTTGTCCTGGGAAATCCCAAGAATGGGCCATCTGGGAATCGGGGAAGCAATTCACTGGAATCTACCTCCCCTAGTAAAATAGGTCTCTCCACAAGTGAAAGGGCCCTTCACTCTTGGAGGGCCTCCCTTGGTTACTGAGACCTGAAGAACCCAAAGGAAAAAAAAGGATTACATAAAAAACCCTATGCATTAGCTCTGCATTACTGTTGGTGATTGACTGGTGGGTTTCATATACTGTCTTTATTTTCTAATTAGTAGAGCTATCAACAGACAAAACAAACCTCATTACACAATTTCTTTCTTTTCTTTTTTAAGTTTTTGTTGTAAGTTTACCCCAAACGCAGAGCATTCCACTGCCTTCAGTACAGCCCCAACCTACAGAAAATTCATAAAGAACCCTTTATACCTGTAGCACTAGATCTGATGAGAAACTTGTTTAAACATGTCTTAAAATGGCTCTTTGTGGTCTCTTTGCAAACACGTGTTTCTTCTTCCCAACACCCCGCACGACAACTGTTATCTCCCATGCAGGAATGTCCTGGGAAAGGTGTCCTGAGGTGTTTCCCATTGGTCCTTGTTAACCTCTTCCTGTGACTGGGTGTTCTGTAAGCCCCTTGAGACTTCTAATTGGTTACTCTGTGAATTCTCCTAAACCCTATAAATGTAACATCCCCAGCAATAAACTCTCTCTTGCCTCCTCTCCACGCCGGTGTCCTGTCTCTGTGCTGGCCATGGGACCACGTGCGTGGGGGGAGGGGAGGGCACCTCTCCCCTCCAGGCTCGGGGCCTGAAAAACCCTGTCGCTGGAGTTCCCTTTCCCCATCCCTCAAGACGTCGGAATGGTTCATCAGATAGAGATGGAACTAGAACTGGGCTCCCCCATGTTGTGGATGGGGAAAGGGATCCAGAATACCTTCTTGCAGAATGTAATCAGTATGCCATTTAATATACAAACACCTTTCAGGAGCTGAGAGGCATTTAAAATTATTTGATAACTAAATTGTTGATGGTACATCTAGCCCCACCATTTATAAAATCATAGTGCTGTTTTCTCTCTACCAGGACAAAACCAGAAAAGAGAAGTTGCAATAGAGGTGCTTTGCAATTATTGTGCATAATGGTAACTTTTAATAACTGAAACAATGGTTTTTCCATCAATAGACTTACACTGGGTCTCTGCTGGTTGCAGCTGCTTGCCTAGTGAAACTACATGAATCTGGTTGCGCCTTTGCATATCCTAATATTTTGGTAAATCACTCAGCTTTTGATGCCAACCCACTCTTACAGCCAGGCAAGGTGCTTCATTTGGGTATTTCTTAGCTCTGCCTGGATCTGTGAGGTCATGAGTAATTAGTGTTCAAACTACTAAATCTCTTAATGACTAAAACATTTTTAGAAGCTTGGTTTGGAACAACACAGAGTCAATTAAAGCATCATGATTTGTCACAGACTTAGAAAACTACACAGATACCTCCATCCTACTCGCTACAGAAACACTGAAATAACACCATAGGTCACCATAACCCAGAAAGCTTTTCTTTAATTTCTGGAGATTTAGCAGGAAAAGCAGATCCACAGTGCCTATAGATGAGTTGTAATGGCAGGCAAGGACTGCTCACAACCAAAAGGTTGCATTAAAGCCCTTTCCTGGGGCAGTCAATGAAAGATGTGACATTTTTCTGTTCCAAGGGGCCTGAAAGACATTTTTTTTTATGAGATTCAACACACGTCACAAGGAAGACCAGCATCCCAGAGAATGTGGACACCTTTAAATTCAAACTTTGATCTCAGCCCCCAGCCCCTCCACAGCCCCTCTCCCTCCCCTGATGCATCTTAGTTTTCATGCACACAGAGATACCAGACACTGATAACCTTTGTGTTTTGATCCCTCTCCAAAAGTAGCCCCAGGCAGAGTTATGTAGATTTTATTTAACCTGTCTTAACTGCTGTTGAGAGGGGGACATAATTTGACTCTGCCTAGCACAGCACAGGCAGCTGAGAATTGTGAAAATTTGCAGCCTAGGGAAGCAAATGAACAAAACCAGTTTCTGATGGGATTTTCTAAATTAATTTTTCTCCCTCCCAATATATGCACATGAGGAGAGTTATGTAAATGAATGTGATTGGATGACAAGCATAGCAATACCATCCTAATGTGAAAATTAAAACTGTCTGAAATGGGAAGTCAAATTGGATGCAATTAGAGGGGCCTCAACAAAGAAACTTACTTAGAGCTACACTGATTTGTGCTTATCAGGTCTCTCAGTGATGTGTAAAATAACGAGTCTGATTGTCTCTCTGTGGCCTTGTTAAGTCTGCTGAGCATCTCCTAGCCCTTTACAGGACCTTACCTCATGCAGGGCTCATTTTTTCCAGTTCTTTACTTCTTTTTGCCGGGAAAGCCATGACCTGTAACATCAGTCTAGTTACAGGGAAAAAAAGAAATGATGGCATGCAGCCTAGTACTTTCAGTGGCAAACCACTAGTTTGGAATTTCAATGAAAACAAAAAAAAAAGAAGGCTTGGGGTAAGGGGGCAATAATGCAAGAGTTTAACTTCTCCTGTTTGACATTCCCCTTTTTAGCCTGATTCTCCAGTGAAGTGAAAAATAAACAGTTTGTGTTTGTCCTCTTCTCACTGCCACTCAATTTCTGAACTTAGAGATTGAATTTACAAGGATGTTTTATGTGTGGGAAGATTCCAAAGGTTCCCCATGTTGCCTTAAATCCACAAATTAAAGAGAAAAGGGAGAAAGGGAGAGACCCTAAACCTTCAGAAAAAGAAGAGATGACAGTCTAACTTCTCTCCAAGGAAGTGGTCACGGCACCAATCTTGCCAGAGTTCAGGAACCATTTGGACAACACTCTCAGGCACATGGTTAAGTGTCCTGCTCTCTTGAGCAGACACAGCCTTCCCTGCTTTTCCCCAACCTTTTTTTCCCCCTTCTTCCTTATGAGAACAAAATTAAGCACAGAGATCAAGGCAGCTAGTACATTCTTTGTTTTTATTTCTTACCCTGGTTGCTCTAAGCAGCTTCATTGCTGGATCATAGCACCCTGTGCTAGGAAATGTATGAACAGAGAATTAAGAACAAACACATAAATAAAATTTATAAACTAGAAAACATCAACAGAAAGTAAAAGAAATTTTTATGTTCTACTGATTGCTAAAAATGAAGATAAAGGAGCAGAATATTGGCTTGACTTGATATAAGTTAAACTGCTTATAACAGCCTTGTTTTTAAGTCATACAACACCTTACCTTCTTTCTTTAAAAGAGTGTAAACTGCCAGCTGACAATGCTGCTTTAAAACACAGACAGATATTTCCTTTTTACTCCTTTGAAGGGAAATGCAGGAAAACATTCTCTTAATTTTTTTAGCAAGTGTTCTTTCTATGAAAAGTCTAATTCATTCATGGCCAGTCTTCACGAACGAAGATTTGGGAAAGGTCATTACCCTTCGAGCCTGTGCAGTGGATTTTTTAGGTGAGACCCAGTGTGCGCTGAACTGAGCCCACCCTTTAATCCTGAGGTTCATCTGCGAGCTCGGACGGTGGCAGCGAGGTCCTCAGGACGTAGGTTTGTTTAGAGTGACCTTCTCTTAGATGGATGGCCTTACAGGGCTGACGAGCTCCATCTGCCCAGAGGAGTTCCCTGACCGGGAATCAAACCCAGGCCATGGCAGTGAGAGCGCCGCATCCTAACCACTAGACCACCAAGAGTCCTCATGAAAAGTCTAAGTTATTGCTAATATATATTATCACGAACAGTAAAGCACTATGGAAATTTTGTTGGATAAGGCTTTCCCAGGAAGTTCTATATGTATGCTTAGAATCACAGTATCGCAGAATCATTTGTGTCAGAAAAAATCTTAAATATCATGTCAGAAAA